>NC_090394.1:24409657-24684884 GCF_036365525.1 Heterodontus francisci
AGGCCCTAAAAATGTACCAGTCTTCTGGGCCATCCTTCACCTTGTTTGCGATGGCTGGGTGTAGTCCCAGCAGTGGCCACCACTCCCGGTGGCGCTCCTGGGACTAAGCTGTCGGCCTGCTGATTGGCTGGCAGCTCCATGAGGTGGGTCTTCCTGCCTCAAGGAGGTGGAAGTCCCACCCAAGACCAAATAAGTCCTGGGGAGTGAAAAATCCCAGCCTGGCTCCCCAGGCCTGAAGGTGGGCTCGCCGCTGACTTTGTGGCCGGTGGGCGGGGCCTCTCGCCCAATGAAAAATTCCGGCCTAAATGAGGTAATGGAGCAGAAGGATTTGAGGGTACACATACACAAATCAGTAAAAGACACATACACAAATCAGTAAAAGTAGTGACACGGTACCAAGACCATCAAAAAAGCAAACAACGTACAGGAATTCACTGTTAGAAGGACAGAATTGAAAAACAGAGAAGTTATGTTAGAGCCTTGATTAGACCACACCTGGGAGTACTGTGCACCTGCTCTCCAAATTATTAAAAGGATATAGAGGTACTGAAGTAGGTGCAAAAAAGATTTACTACGATGACACCAGAGCTAAGAAGTTATACCTATCAGGAAAGATTGAACAAGCTGGGCTTTTCTCGCTAGAAAAGAGAAAACCCAGGTGACATCTTACAGGTTTTTCAGATTATGAAAGTGTTTGATAGGGCAGATGTAGAGAAGATGTTTCTGCTTGCAGGGGGAGACCAGAACTACAGGCTATCAATATAACATAGTTACGAATAAATCCAACTGAAAATTTAAAAAGAACTTTTTTTGCCCAGCGAGTCATTGGAATGTGAAATTTGCTATTTCAAGGAGTAGTTGAGGCGAGTAGCGTATATGTATTTAAGGGGAAGCTAAATAAGTACATGAGAGAGAAAGGAATAGAAGGTTATATTGATGGAATTAGTTGAAGAGGGGTGAGAGGAGGCCCGTGTAGAGCATAATAACCAACAAGGATTTGTTGGGTCGAATGTTGTAAATACTATGTATTTCCAATCTTTGCACAGTTTTGTTTGAAAAAGTTGTCTTAGACATATGTTTCATATCGGCCTGAATTTTGTGCTCAGTGGCAAACTAATGGCGCTCACTATTTTTTACATTTACAGCTGCCCACAGAATGCTTGTGGGCTTTAGCACAGTAATTTATGGTCATTAGAGAGCCATTTCACTTCAGTCCCCTCTACAGCAATCTAGGACCTGTGTGAACAGGACAAGCAACAGCATGTCTCTTCAACCAAGCAGACTGAAGAATCCTTAGTGAGGCAGACAACCCAAACTATGAAGTGTAAGTTAGAATATTTCAATCAATGCAAAATCATATACAGAAGGCAAAATAAAGAGAGGGAATAAAGTAGAGACTGAGAGAGAGCGAGATGGTTCCATTCTTATCTAGCCAATTGCAGCCAGAGCATCACTTACAATGGCTTCTCTTCACACTCCCAAACCATTAACTCTGGTATCCGCCCAGGAATCTATCCTTGGCTCCTTATTACTTCTTCTCTTCCATGTTGCCCCTTGGCAACATCATCTGAAAGCACATCATTGTTTTCACATATACACTGATGACACCCAGCTCTACCTCACCACCACCTCTCTCAACTCCTCCAATGTTGCTAAATTATCAGACTGCTTATCTGACACCCAGTATTGGATGAGCAAATATTTCCTCCATTTAACATTGGGAAGACTAAAACCATTGTCTTTGGTCCCTGGTCGAAATTCCGTTCACTTGCTACTGAATCCATCCCTCTCCCTGGCAACTATCTGAGACTAAACAAGACTGTTCGCAATCTCTGTGTTATTTTGACCCCGAGATGAGCTTCTGATCACATATCCGTGCCATCTCTAAGACCGCCTATTTCCACCTCCGTAACATCACCAGACTTTGCCCCTGCCTCAGTTCATCTTCTGCTAAAACCCTCATTCCTGCCTTTGCCACCTCTAGGCTTGACTATTCCAACACACTCCTGGCTGGCCTCTCACATGCTACCCTCAGTAAACTTGAGATCATCCTAAATTCCTCTGCCCACATCCTTACTCACGCCAAGACCTGTTCACCCATCACCCTTGTGCTCACTGACCTACATTGGCTCCCGTTCAAACAATGCCTCAATTTTAAAGTCCTGAGTCTTGTCTTTTCAAATCCCTCCATGGCCTCACCTCTCTCTATCTCTGATCTCCTCCAGCCCCACAACCCTCCAAAATATCTGTGCTCATCTAATTCTGGCCTCTTGAGCATCCTCAATTTTAATTGCTCCACCATTGGTGGCCATGGCTTCAGCTGCCCGGGCCCTGAGCTCTGGAATTCCTTCCCTACATCTCTCCACCTTTCTTTCTTTGTTTACGATGCTCCTTAAAACCTACCTCTTCGACCAAGCTTTTGGTCATCTGCCTTTACATCACTTTATGTGTCGGGGTGTCTAATTTTGCTTTATATTGCTCCTGTGAAGCACCTTGCAATGTTTTATTGAATTAGAGGTGCTTTAACATAAATATAAGTTGTTTGTTGTTGCAAGGCAGAAACGATGCAAGGAGGGTCATGGCATGATTGCAGTTGCAAAAGGCATTGTTGGCAATATTGACCAGTGGGGGCAAAAGGGACACCTGCTTGGAGAGCTTTGAACAGGGAAAAGTAGAAGTGTAATTCCCCAGGTATACCGCTATACCACTAAAAAAGCAGTCAGTCAAATCCATTAAAGAACAGAAGAGGCATGCGATATTAGATCGGGGAATGCAGCAAGAGGGAGTAAAAGCTGGAGGCAACAAGGAGAGACGAACAGAGGAAAACACTAAAAAGAGAGATGGAGGTTTTCATTCCATTCAAGTCCTCAAATAGTTCAAACAGTTGGCAAGAACCTTTTCAACTGCTGATTTTAATTTTACATCAGTCTTTTTGTTTTTAAATGCATGAATTTTTTATGAATGATTTATTACAAAGATTATGGTAGCACCTCTGTGAAAATATCACACCATGTGTGTTACCTGTAATAGTTTGCTTTTCAGAACTTCCAGCTGAGTAGAATCAAAGGCAAGAGATCCCAGTAGGAGGACATTGTCTTTCAATACAAGATCACGCAAACAGACGGCTAACTGGGCCGCATCATAAATTGCAGGTGTCAGGTCAGTAATGTCTTCTGCTGCTATCAGTCTGTCTGTACAGTCTATAAGTATAAAGAGACAGAATTTCAGTTTGCTGATTAAACTTAACACCCAATAAAAAAGTTATTTTCTACAAGGTTATTCCTCAGTTGAACAGGTTGTTGGTGAAATATCAAAGAAAATAAAAGACTTGCATTTATATAGTGCCTGTCACCTCACAGCAACCCAAACACTTTACAGCCAATGAAGTACTTTTGAAGTGTAGTTACTATTGTAATGTAGGAAACATGGCAGTCAATTTGCGTACAGCAAGCTCCCACAAACAGTAATATGATAATGAATAGATAATCTGCTTCTGTGATTTTGATTTTGGGATAAATATTGGCCAGGACACTGAGGATAACTCCCCTGCTCTTCACTGAAATAGTGTCATGGGATCTTTTACATCCACCTGAAAGGGTAGATGGGGCCTCAATCCAAAAGAAGTGGCATAGTAGGGTTGAGCTGCCAAAGTTGAATCATAAAATAAATGCAAGTTCGTTCCTCTTACTTTATAAATATATTGGCCCGGATTTTTGCAGTCAGCAGTGAATTGACGCTGGTCACCGCTGACCTCAAAGAAAGTTGCCCACAAAGATCTGTAGCATGGATTTCACCTTTCCCATCATTAATTTCATTCTGGTGCCAGCAACAGGTGATCTCTGGCATCAGTAACAGTAATGTAACTTAGCAACCAATCACATTGAAGAATTCTTAGAGACAGCAAACCAGAAAATAACAAGCAGGTTTTATCATTCACTTTTCATAATTTTACAGAAAACTAAATAAAAATTGTCATATACACATGGCATTAAAAGGTAGAATCTGAGAATAATAAACAAACTTTAAAAAATTATTTTTAAAAGTTATGGAATGTTATCATGGAATGGAGAAATCTGACATTCCACAAATAGAAAATTAATTGTTCAGGGCCAGGCAGGCTGTTCAACAGTAAATGTGACTTATGCCATTAAAAACCCAGTTACACTTCATTCAACAAGGCATAACTTTTTCAACAGTTTTTACAGCAAGAACAATAGTGTAAAAAGTGGAAGTTTATGTCAATTCAGTGATTTCTAATTAATTTCCATCTGCGAGGACTACAACAGCACACTTTTTGATGGAGTAGGACATTCGTTAGGCGATCCAAGGCGTGACACTGGTGGGGAGGGGGCAGGAGTGAAATTTGCAGGGCGGGGGGGGGGGGGGGGGGGGAGAGGGGAAGCAGGGAAAACTGTTCTGATTGGTTGTGGGGATGCTGGGAAGGGCTCGAGGTCAAAGTTGCTGACGTTCGGGGGGCAAGTTCGGAATAGCATAAAGTGTTTTTTTGGTGGGATAGGTCAATTTATTTATTGAATACTCAGTGGGGAAGGGTGGGGTGGGAGAGAGGATTCAAAATTAAATTAAAATTTTATTGCCATTTTTATAGCAGCGGGACCTTTAAAAATTTAAATTTAACTGAAGGGCTTGAAGCCCTTTAAAAATGGCACCAGCGCCTGCACAATGGCGCCAAATGCCATTGCCAGGGACGGAGCACCCACCCCCTCTATGTCAGTCATCGGGGGCTGGCCTTTCGCCACCCCGCCCCCCCATGTTAATGAGCCGCCGCGCGAAATATTGCGACCGCTCCGTGGCACACATCTCATGTGTGAGCCATGCACTTTTTGAAGCTCGACGTCGAGAACAAAGGTGAGCTACTAAAATTCAGCCCTAGAAGTTTCTGTCAGTTTCACATAGTAATGGCAGTGAATGCTGATAGTTTGGCCATCAATACAACTGCAAAATCCAGGACATTGATAACAATCTGCCCTATGTAGCATGGTCCAGCACAAAGTCCACATGCCATATCTGTCCAACCAGATTATTTCATCCAAACTTTTGGAGCTTTGAGAAATAGCCAGCTCCCCAAGGTCCTAAGATTCCAGGTAGAACATTCCACCATCCCCATGATAAATTCTTATTCCTTACAGCCAGTGTCCCTGATGGGAAGGAAAATATCCAAATAGATGTGATGTACGGTACACTCCGCCAGAGTAAATGTTCACTATTGGACAAAAATATAAGCATGGAAGCATGTGCTCCACATATATATATATATATATATATATATATATACATTGTTCTTTTAATCACTTTTGTATACTTGTACTGATTACATACTTGCTATATTGTCTGCTTCGTTTCGTAAGCTGAGCTGATTTATAAATGCCAGCACATCACTGGGTGGTATGAATGTCTTTATTTTCTTGATAAATCTTGGGAGAGCTTCTTGAAGGACATCCTGCATGGAACACAATGTAAATAATTGAAAAATGTTACAAAGTTAATATATAATCACAGGCAGTTCCTGATTGATCACTGACACTCTTTGCCAGGAACCCCAATGAAAATTCTATCCCAAGGTAATGAGCTAGTATTACAGTTGTAAATGGTCTTATCCTACTGCCTACAAAATTGAGGCCAGTGCTTGCAGTGGGGGCAGCAGGGGTGGGGTTGTGGGGGTGGGGGAGGGGGGGGGGGTGTGGAAAGAGGCCTTTTAAAAAAATCTGTGGGACCAGGCAGAGGAAGCTATCCCACCCATTGCTGGCTGTGGCCCTCTCCCACAAATGTACACCCCCAATTAAGCCATTATGTCCAGCCCAACTCTGTGCAGGTATCACCAAATTTTCCATCTCCAAACGCTGAACAGCGTGAGACTGCTGGTTTAATGCTTACAACTTGCTGTGCATATTGAAATGAAACTCAAGCATTGGAATACTGCAGGCTTCTTGGAAGGCGGCACAATCTCACCACTCAATGCCCGCCCAACGTTATTGCTTTTACTTCAGTCTAATCCTAACTCTTGGCTGATTATATATGTTGACAGCATGTGCCCCATAAAGGGCACCAACAGGGATAGGTTAGGAGGACTCCGAACATGCTCCGGTCCTTCTTAGCTGGTTCAGTTATTGCTGGGAAGTTCAAATTACCCATCTGGCTAAGCTGCCGATGTGGGGCCCCACCTGGGGATTCCAAGTTGGGGTCGTGAGCTGGACGTCTTAAAATGTGCTGTGATCATAAGGCAGGCTTAAAGTTACTTCAGGGAAAGGGGAATCTGCTACCACTGCCCACTTTTCGGCAGACTTTCCACTGCCTCTTTTCTGGGTGGGGGTCTGGGGGTGGTGGTGGGGGCTTGTCTGAAGACAGCAGAGGTTATCTCTGTTCCCCAGGGGTTAGCAGGGTCAGCGGAAAAGGAAAGGGGCAGTTGCATGTTGGCAGTTGCGCTATGATATGTCAGCCTGTAGATTTTTAGTACCATGGTCCTTTCTGTCTATTGGACTAGTCAGTAATATATTGGGGGGGAGAGTCAGGGTTAGCCTCTTGAACCACTGGTAAGAGATAACTGTTCATTCTGGGGCATGGTATTCCCACATGTTACATGCATCAGGGTTCACATTTCTGATCATACGAGATGCGAGTCTACTTATGAAAACTGCATTTAGCTGTGAACATGAATAAGTGGAGTTGAAACAAAATCAAATTATAACATAATCATATGCTAGGAAGCAGGTTCACACCAATATTTACTATACATGGACAACAGGATTAAGAATATCCTGATCACTATGTCGAGTAATAACTTAAATTTATTTGTGAAAATTATTTTCTTTGACACTTTTAGCAAAATCACAAACATATAGGTTTTCATTTTTGCCTGTACAGCCTGGTATTAAGCATCACCTGGGAAGAGCAAAGTGAGATAAATGAAGCAGGCTCCAATATGTGTGTGCGGCCCATTCCATCTATTATTCCTCTCTGCACTGTGCCCCGGTGATGCTTAATAGCCAATGAGGAACGACAAAAATTTACTCCACACAATTTCCCAGAAACAGTGAGAAGACTTTCCCAGATATATTTACATTGTAACCAGGGGAGGTAGGGTCTTGCTCTCAATGTAATCTTCAAAACACTTTGAAAAGAACCACAGAGAATAAAATAATATTTTTCTACACTTTTTCTTAATGATTCAGCTACAGCATAATACTTAATGCAGACAAATCCAAAAAAAACTTTGTCAGATGTCAGACTCTTATTCAATAAAAACTGACAACGTATATTCATAAAGTGGGAATCAGCATTATTTTCAGTTTATTTTGAGTGAAATGCGCCAACAATAGTACTTATATGGCATCCTTAAGGTAGGAAAATGGCTCAAGACACTTAACAGAGACACAAGGAAATCAGATACTGAGCAATAGGAGTGATTAGGAGGGGTAACCGAAGGTTTGGTCAAAATGTTAGGGTTTAAAGGTCAATAGCTATTACTGATAAACTTTAACTGAAGACCCAGTAAAGTACAAATGGGTTTTATAGTTTCATGAATTTAACTGTAACTTGATTTTCAATCGTGCAAAGCATACCCTGTTTATTTGACTCCATGTGTCACTCAAAGCCAAAGGAAGATTTCCAAGATCCCTTACTGTCGACGATGACCATGATGAAGGAGTGCTGCAGACAAACAACAAGCACTGAGTTAAAGAGCATATTGCTATAGATGACAGATTAATACAGACAGCCCATTGTTCGAATATAAAAATGGCTGCCTATGGAAATCTTCTGGAAATTATTCCTTCAGAATTGCAACAGTATTGTGGCCCATTTTAAATGACAAGGTCATGCCACAGATGGTCATCTAACCTTCACATTAACCTTGTGCAAACTGATCACTAATTGGCATTGGCATGGGACTGACAAGATTCATGGAGAATCCTGTAGCCACACCATCTTATCACAATGCACTAACAGCTTTTTGCTCCATGAATTGCTTAAATGGTACCTGTACACCATTCTTGCAGTTCATAATACAATATGAAACAATTAAGCATGAAAATTTACTTCTTCAATCTAACAGGATGCAATTCAAAGATGAAAGGAAAGAAATTCAAATCAATTTCAATTGTGCTGGAAGAACGGGCAGCCACAAGTTGCAAATCGAGTGTAGGCACCTCGGCCATGCCACTGATGCCCAAATCATGCCTGATGCCATATTCTGGTGGGCCAGTTAATGGGCGAGAAGGCTGCATGCCTGAAACAGATAGAAGTCTACTTTTCATGCAAATTGAAGGTCTACACCAGTAATAAGACCTTGATATAAAATTAAAGATACAAGCAGGCAAAGCTTGTGTCACACAAGCTCCATCTAATTTGTACCAGGTCTGGAGAGACCTAACCAGTGGTCCTTAAAGTAATCGCTGGACGTCACCCAAAAAATCTTCCACAAAACATTCTTAAGACTATATTTCTGTGGAGCCAGAAGGAGCAGGTGTGCTCCTACTGACTCCGCAAAAATACAGTAGGTCACTGCTGGCCTCAGCTTGCTGCTGTTCCACTCCACCCCTGGCTTTGCCTTTCAACCCCCACCCACCAGCCCCCCCCTCCGTACCTTTCTACACTAGAGCTGGATGGAATTCATCAGGCCGCAACCAGCGAGCTGCATCAGGATTATTTGGCATCCCAGCTCAATGCATCTATTCAAATGAGGCCTGATGCTCAATTTGGTGTCAGGTGTGTGCAGACCAGAGCAGAGAGCAATCATTTCCCTGTCTTGCTGCCAATTTCGAGAGCAAGTCTAATTTCTTCTCCATATGGTTTTAAACTCACCCGTAGCTGCCACCTCCATTCTTAAGCAGAGTTTCAATTGCTCCTTTTTGATTCTCTGTGTATGAGATGCAATTCTTCAATGCTTCCAAGATGGAAATATCAGATTCAGTGATAACAGATCCCTCAAGGTCACACACCAATCCACCCAGTATTGCCACATTCTCCTTTGTCAGATTTCTACCTGTAATTCCCTGCAGTCGAATCAAAAGAGTAACATTAATCCATCAGTGGCATGCCCTTTTTCTACACAAACAACTCTATTTTATATCACTGAAGGTCACAATGTTAGTATGAAATAACAAGGCCATAATTCATTGACATCATGAAGAAAATATTAGAAATTTACATTTCGCAGAAACTGGAAATCAAGTTTGGTAAGGTAGCACAGAAACTCAATAGTCTAGGAACATCTAGGTTTTAGAATTACTGACTTTAGGATTTTTATACAAGGTTTAGTTAAGAGTGAAGATTTTAGCAGAAGCTGAACTGAATCAAGGAATTGTACCTGGGTATTTCTTAGATAAATTATCTATCTTGGTCCAATGCACTAAGGTTGAAGCATAGTTAAACTGTGTGGGTCTTGTTAAGTTTTAACAAGAAGCATAATGGAAGAGGTGCGTTTTGCTCAGAAATGTTTTATTGTATGTTGGATTATTCTTTTATCCTTTTAACAGATTTGAAAAGCTAGAAACAGTAATATGCTTGATAATTCACTTCATTTATTATTGACAAAACATTAATCTTAAACGCTCACACAGAGCAGTGCAGATCAGCCTTACATCTAATCACTCAAGTGTGTAGCTTTAATGCAAAACTGTGAAAATGGCTTCTCCAACCTTGTTCACACCAGCGGTCTTGAATGTAGCAAAAAGGTCTTTCTTTTGAATTAAGTAAAAATATTGTATCACTTCTTATACCATTTCCTTTATGATCTGCTTCCTGCTGGATGCAGATGTTTTATGACCACCCAATTATTCAATTTGCCAAACAGAGATGAGCGCCTCATGCCTTTTCTCACCAAACTGTTATTTCCTATCATTGCTTTCCCCGATCCACAGCTTTAATGTAAACAACTTCCAATGCATCTTCTATAGCAACATGTTCTCTTTTTATGTTGAAGCAACCTTCTTCTCGTACATTGTCCTCTACTGTGATGAAAAGCCTGTGTTTTAAAAGCTGTTTCAATCTTAATAATCCTTTAAACATATTTATATGCGCCTATTTTTACAATACAATGTCCTTCGTCCCAGCACAGAGACGATGGGCCAAGTGGCCTCTTACTGTGCTGGAAACTTTCTATGATTATATGATCCGTAAATTCTCCCTTCTCCTATATTATCAGCATCATTGAGGGGAATAGGCAGGCTTTTCGAGAACATGGTTGAAACCAATTTTGTCTATGATACTGTTCTGTCATTGTTAGAAATAAATGTAACGCAAAAACATGTCGATATTCTTACATTATACACTGGGAATATCAAAAATAGAGCCTACATAAGAACTTAAAACTGTAAGAAATAGTACGAGGAGTAGGCATATGGTCCCTCAGGCCTGCTCCACCATTTAATAGGATCCTGCTGATCCTTGGCCTCAATTCCACTTTCTCACCTGACCCTATATCCCTTGATTCCCTTATTGTTCAAACATCTACTGATCTCCCAGCCTTGAATATATTCAATGCATCCACATCCCTCTGGGGTAGAGAATTCCAAAGATCATCAACTCTCGGCGAAGAAATTTCTCATCTCAGTCCGAAATGGCTGACCCCTTATCCTGCAACTATGTCCCCTCGTTCTAGACTCTTTGGCCAGAGCTAACAGCCTCTCAGCATCTCGTGATCTATATCCATGAGATTGTCAAATAATTAGGAATATAAAAGAAGAAAGAGACGGAAGACAACAAACTGATCTCAAATGAGACCTGATCAGGATTAATTTATATTAATCATGCTTCCTATTTTACTTTGTACCAGATTCGCCACACTTGCCATTCTAATACAAAGGTAGAAATGGAAGAACATTCCTTGTGATGTAACAATAATTTCAATTTGTGATTGATTGAAGAAGTGAAGCATTATTTTCATCAACGTCATCCTGGATACTGGTTTCACCAATTGTACCGATTGAGCACATTTTCCTTACCAAACAGGTTCTGGCATCTTCCAATAGATTTTGTCTTCTTATTGATCCTATTGGTAAGATACCAATGTTTGATTTTCCAATACCTTTGAAGAATTTCTTGCAGTTTTGAGAATATCTGAAGTTCTTAGAGCTACAATGTGAAAAATTTGAATTACATTTATTATACATATTAAAGAACTGATTTTTTAAATGCTAGGTGCACCCAGAATATTACTATACATCCAGAATAAGAGGATATAAATTTAAATCAGTGAAAATTAAAGTTAAAGTAGGTTTCAGAAAAAAATTACTCAGAAAAGTTCAATCAGATCCATCAGGCATGACCTACCCTTTACTCTCGCGAATCAGCCCACACATTTTAAGTTGTTCAGTCACCCTGTCATTATTTATAGACTCTAGCAATTTTCTGACAGCAGATGTTAGGATAACTTGTCTATAATTTCCTGCTTTCCTTCTCTTACTTTTCTTAAATAGAAGAGTGATATTCACAGTTTTCCAGTCTAATGGAACGTTTCCTGAATCGAGAGAACTTTGGAAGATTGGGCATCTGTAAGTTTCTCACCTACTTCTTTTAAAACCCTGGGGCAGAAACCATCTGGTTCTGGGGATCTGTCGCTCTTTAGTACCATTAATTTCTCCATTACTGTTATCTTACTTACATTACTTCTGTTCAGTCCCTGTCCCTGATTCAATAATGGTTTCCTTAGGATGTCAAGCATGCTGACCTCTTCCTCTACTGTAAATACTGATGCAAAGTCATTATTCAGCATGCCTGCCATTTTCTTATTTTCATTATCATCATCGTTATCAATTTTCAAGGGACCCACATTGCTTCTGGCCACCCTCTTTTTCCTAATGTAACTGTAAAAGTTGTGTGTGTTGATTTGGGTATCCCTTGCAAGTATCTTTTCATACTCCTTGTTTGTAGCTCTTACTATCTGCTTTGTTACCCTTCGCTGCTATTTGCATCTTTCCCATTCAACAGCATCTGTGCCATTCTTTGCATTTTTGTATGCTTTTTCTTTTAGTTTTATGTTGTCTCTTATCTCTTTAGTTGTCCATGGCTGTCTTGCCCTTTAGGGGTATAAATTGGCTCTGTATCACATTAAATTCTTTTTTCAATACCTCCCACTGATCCGCTGTCATTTCACCCCTTAACAGATTTGCCCAGTTTCCTGTGGGCAGTCTCTGTCTTATCCCATTGAAGTCAGACTTAAATCTGAATTTTAGAATCTTAGTAGCTGTTTCAAACACTACGTTGAACTTGATCATATTATGATCACTATTTGATAAACGTTCACACACTGTTAGGCTGTTAACGAAATCTGGCTCATTACTCATTACTAAATCTAAAATGTCATGCCCCCTTGTTGGTTGCAGGACATATTATTGCAGAAAACTATCCTGGACACACTCAAGAAATTTACTACCTTTCCGATATGTGCTAGTCATCTTACCCTAATCTATATGAAAGTTAAAATCCCACACGATGCCTTTGCTACATGCTTGTCTAGGCTCTGCACTTGTACAAGCTACCACTTCATAGCTATCAGGAGGCCTATACACAATTCTCACTACAGTCTTAAATCAATCTGATGAAAGGTCATCAACCTGAAACGCTAACTGTTTCTCTCTCCACAGATGCTGTCTGACCTGCTGAGTATTTCCAGCATTTTCTGTTTTTATTTCACAATTTCTGACCATTATTCTACACTCCTGAGTTATGTTTGTTTTTGTACTATTATCTATACTGTCTTTTCCACCCAAGCCCTCCTCCCAACTTTCTAGTTTAAAGTCCTTACGACCGCCCTATTTATGACCGCTCTATTTATCCTTTCTGTTAGGACCCTGGTCCCAGCCCGGTTCAGTTGCAGCCAATCCCAATGGTGCATTTTCTTCCTGTCCCAGTACACTGCCAGTGTCCCATGACATGGAATCCCTCCTTCATACACCATTCCTTCAGCTATATGTTAGCCTCCCTAAGCCATTTATGCCAATTTGCACATTGCATAACCCTTTAGATCCTGCCCTTTAATTAAGCTCCTAGTTCCTGTACTCTCCAAATAGGACCTCGTGCCTACCCTTCCCTATGTTGTTGCTCCCAACACTGACCACAATGACTGGATCCTCCCCCTCCCTCTCCAATATCCTTTCACGCCAGTTCGAGATGTCCCTCACCCTGGCACCAGGTAGGCAACAAATCACATGGGACTCTTGCTTCTGCTTGCAAAGGATGCTATCTTTTCCCCTAATTATTGAATTCCCTACAATACCACATTCCGCTTCCCCTCCTCCTGCTGTTTTCTCCCCTTTGGACCGCCTCCAGCTCCAAGGTGCCATTGTCTGCATTCCGGCTGTCCTTCTGACATTATTTATCACAGGTAGCACTACATTGTATCTGTTTCTGTGGATCCTCATTCTCTATCTCACCTGGATTCTCCTTACTCTGTACACTATCAGTCACACAAACCCCATTTTGAACCTGAACCTCTCTATGAGGTGTGACCAAAGTCTGGAGCAAACTGTCCAGATACTGTTTCCCCACCCTTATGTGTCGAAGTGTTTCCAATTTGCACTCCAGCTCAATGACTCGGAGATGAAGAGATTCGAGATGGGGACAGCTACTGCAGATAAGTGTACGCTCAGGACAGTCTCACTGTCCACAAACTCCCACATACTGCAGTCCAGACACGCAACCTGCTCTGACATATCTTAGTCTTTCGATTATTTATATTATTTATATCCAGTTTTCAGTTTATTGTAATTTTTTTTCTTTGCTACACATCGACTTCCACTACACAATGGACCAAAATTTTAAATACTTACTGCGTCAAGCTTTCACTACAAGTATTACAAATTTAAGATGATCTACTGGGTAAGGTAGGAGAATTGGGCCGCAAGCAGGATGAGTTCGACATGCCTTTTCTCATCCTGGATGATATGCAAGAATAACAACTTACTTAAAATACAGCAGAATATCTTCAGGCAAAGTGTCTATGGCTGATGGTATTCCTTTGGAAGTTAGTCTAAAAAACATACAGCTCAGCTGTAAAACAAAGTAAGAAATTAATGATTACACGAGAACCAGTACCAGCCAACCAGACTTATTAAACAATCCGAGTGTGACTCACAACGTCTCCTTATTATGTGGGAACCAATGGGCCAATTACAATTCACACCTGGCTGGCCATGCTCCATAAACCTTCCATGCTCCATAAACTTGACTTGGCTACCATACTGGCAATGCCTCAATGTTAAAATTTGCATCCTTGTGTTCAAATCCCTCCACAGTCTTGCCCCTCCCTATCTCTGCAACCTCCTCCAGCCTTACATCCTCTGAGATCTCTGTGCTCATCCAATTCTGGCCTCTTGCACATTGCTGATTTTAATTGCTCCACCATTGTCAACTATGGCTTCAGCTGCCTGGGCTGTAAGCTTGCGAATCAGCTCCTGAAATTTCTCCTCCTCGCTAACTCGTCCATCTCCTCCAAGATGCTCCTTAAAATCTACCTCTTTGGCCAAGCTTTTGGTTACCTGTCCTTATTTGGCTCAGTGTCAAATTTACTCTGATAACGCTCCTGTGAAATACCTTGGGACATTTATACTAATTTGAAGGTGCTATATAAATGCAAGTAGTTGCTGTTCATCAGAAAATTGCACCATAATTGTAGCTAATGTTTACAATGTGCTTTGAATGACAATGTTGAGAATGCAGGCACATGGGCAGTAGCGCCAGAAAAGCTCATGAAATTGCAGCTTTATCTATTCAAAGCATCATAACATTTAGCAACATCACTGAAATCTTGCAAACAAAACAGGTCTAGATGTTGAAGATAAAGTTTAGACATTTCTCTAAGGCCTTTCTTACATTGCAATGCTTCCCAAAGATTATGCTAATTGAGCTAAATGTAGGAAGAGGCTTAACACTTCTACCATCAAAGTTGTATCTTTGCCCGATGAACAGAAAGTAATGGAACCCCTTTCATCTTGCAACAATCTACGAGACTGAAATTTTCTTTTACAGACCCAATTTGGTTTGGAACATTGCAAAGCTTTGGAAAATTTCCCTCAAATACTCTTAAATTTGAAATATTTGGTCAGAAAGCTACCTTCATTGGACATTTGAAGGTAGCCTTCCACATTGTCACTGCCCAATTGTAGCAGTAGAAGAATGATGGGGCCCTAACTACGATGAGCAGCCATTCCACTGCTCTTAGACATAGGCCATTACTTCCAGTATTTTCCAACATAAGTGACTTCTGATGTTGACTATGCCCATTAATATTTGAATGACAGGAAATACATCATCTGACATATTATGTGCTGTTAAAATTTTAGCCACAATGCCTCCGCAGCATCCTACAGGGTTACGGGTGGGGACAGGTCTTAAAATGTTAAAAACCCACTTTGCTTTGAGCAATCAGTTGCAGAGTAATCAATTGCACAAGGCAAGGTACACTTTTCAAAAATGCCAAAAGAACACTGGGCTGAATTTTACCAACCGCCCCGACGTCAAGGGTCATGGCAGTAGGGCCCGAAAAATCCTTCCAGGAGAGGCCCACCACAGGCCTTGACGCTGGGAAGGCCCTGCCCCATTTTACCGGTGGCGGTGAGGCCTCATGGCGGCCCCCCGCCACTTGGCACTGGAACTTTCATTTCAATATTTAAATAAATTGAAATCACTGAATAATTACTTACCTTTCCACAATGGCCGTCCCACGGTGATATTCTGACTGGTTGCCGGAAGTCCTGCGCCTTAGGATCTCCGTTCGGAGATCCAAGGCGGAACACTGGTAGGGAGGGGGGAGGTGTGAAGTTTTCAGGGCAGTGGGGGAAGCGGGGAAAACTCTTACTATTGGCTGAGGGGGTGGTGGGAAGGGGTTGAAGGGCAAAGATATTAAAGTTTGGGGGTGAAGGTTCAGGATCGGCAAAAAGGTTTTATGGGGGGGGCGTGCGGAGAGAGGGAAATAAATAACTTGTTTGGTCATTGGGGGGGGTGGAAGAGGGGCTTCGATCTTTTATTGAATGTTTCAATTTAAAATGCAACTTGCAGTTCTCTTTAAAAATTTAAATGACTTGTAAGGGCTTGAAACCCTAAACCCTTTAAAAATGGCGCTGGTGCCTGCGCCGTGGCGCAAGACGCCGTTGCCAGGAACAGAGCACCCACCCCCTCTACGTCATCGGGGCGGGTGTTCCGCACCCCCCCCCCTCCATGTTAATGAGCCACCGCGTAAAGTAACGCGGTGGCTCCGCGGCACACATCTCGCCTGTGCGCCACGCCGGTTTTGAAGCCAAAAATGTAGCCCACTATTTGAGACCAAAACTAACTAGGTCAACATCTGAGTGTTAAGTGCCAGATGCCGGTGACATCCAATGCTGACCATGGCAAACTTAGCACCTCATGGGGAGGTCTCTTAATTTAAATAGTCTGGGTGCTCCCCATAGGAGAGAGATTGGAAATTTGGGCCTAGAGTGCTAGGCCTGCGGCCCCTCTGAAATATTCTGACCCTATGCCCATCAGCTCTCTTCATAAGGAGCCCGATAAAGTTAATACAAATTTTTTGTCTATTTCAGGGGTCCAGGCCATCACCCAGCTCAGGAACCCCAGTGGTAACCCTGGTTAAAAGCAATCAATGACCTGACTGGCATCTGATTGGCTGTTGATGTGGGAAACCTCTGACTGGATGAGTCACACTCCCTCCTGTACAGCGAGCATTATTTTCAACAGATGCAGGCTATACATGTTACAAACCAGTCATATAGGTACTGTGGCTACAAGAGCAGTCAGAGGCTGGGAATTCTGCAGCAACTCCCCAAAGCCATCTACAAGGCACAAGTCAGAAGTGTGATGGAATACTCTCCATGTGCCTAGATGAATACAGCTCCAACAGCAGTCAAGAAGCTGGACATAATCCAGGACAAAGCAGCCGCTTGGTCACCACCCCACCTTGAACTCCCTCCACCACCAACACACAGTGGCAGCACTATGTACCATCTACAAAATGCACTGCAGCAACTCGCCAAGACCTTCCAAACCCGTGACTTCTACCACCTAGAAGAACAAGGGCAGGAGATGCATGGGAACACCACCACTTGGCAAGTTTCTCTCCAAGCCACACACCATCCTGACTTGGAAATATTTCGCTGTTCCTTCACTATCGCTGGGTTAAAATCCTGGAACTCCCTCCCTAACAGCACTGTGGGTGCAGCGACACCACATGGACTGTAGCGTTTCAAGAAGATGGTTCACCCACCACCACCTTCTCAAGGGCAATTAGGGATGAGAAATAAATACTGGCCTTACCTACAGTGCTCACATCCCATGCATGAATAAAAAGACTTGCATGTTACAAAGCCCTGTGGAAACTCCTGTAGGACAGGTCCTGCCAAATTCCTGCCAGAATTATAGCAGGAGTGCGAAAGAAAGCGTATGGATTTTCAGCCCCAGGAAAAGTCCTGGGGAAAATTGATGTACAGAGAGATTTGGGTGTTCAGGTCCATTGTTCCCTGAAGGTGGCAACGCAGGTCAATAGAGTGGTCAAGAAGGCATACGGCATGCTTTCCTTCATCAGACGGGGTATTGAGTACAAGGGTTGGCAGGTCATGTTACAGTTGTATAAGACTTTGGTTCGGCCACATTTGGAATACTGCGTGCAGTTCTGGTCGCCACATTACCAAAAGGATGTAGATGCTTTGGAGAGGGTGCAGAGGAGGTTCACCAGGATGTTGCCTGGTATGGAGGGCGCTAGCTATGAAGAGAGGTTGAGTAGATTAGGATTATTTTCATTAGAAAGACGGAGGTTGAGGGGGGACCTGATTGAGGTGTACAAAATCATGAGAGGTATAGACAGGGTGGATAGCAAGAAGCTTTTTCCCAGAGTGGGGGATTCAATTACTAGGGGTCACGAGTTCAAAGTGAGAGGGGAAAAGTTTAGGGGGGATATCCGTGGAAAGTTCTTTACACAGTGGGTGGTGGGTGCCTGGAACGCGTTGCCCGCGGAGGTGGTAGACGCGGGCACGATAGCGTCTTTTAAGATGTATCTAGACAGATACATGAATGGGCAGGAAGCAAAGAGATACAGACCCTTAGAAAATAGGCGACATGTTTAGATAGAGGATCTGGATCGGCGCAGGCTTGGAGGGCCGAAGGGCCTGTTCCTGTGCTGTAATTTTCTTTGTTCTTTGTTCTTTATTTCACCTACACAAGTTGCCGGCCACATGTTGTTTTAACAAATTGTGAAGCGAGCGCTTGGAAAAACAGACAATGCAAAAACTCTCACCCCCCTCTATCTGGTGGGTCTTGTCCCAAAGTTGAATATCTACCTACCGGTTTATTCATGTCAAACTTTCCAGATAAACAGAAAATTGCAACCCTACATTGCCTCATTAATGTGCTGAATACACCTTTGTGTTTTATTCTGAGTCCATCTTGCCAGTTTTCCTATGAAAATAAGAAATAGGCGCAGGTGTAGGCCACATGGCCCATCGAGCCCACTTTGCCATTCAGTAAGGACATGGCTGATCTTCTACCTTAGCCCCACTTTCCCGTCCTATCCCCATATACAAAAACCTCTCCTTCTTGTGCCCATGTGCCAACCTCACCTTGACCATTTTTTTACATTTAACTGACTCCATCAGCAGTAACGGTCAATGAATCAGACTGCATTTAAAAACGACCTCACCTGACTTTCATCAAACACGGCCCCTTTACCCTTCATTGCTTGAACAAGCTGAAGAAATGTCGTGGAATCCAGGTCCTTCACTGCACCACAACTGAAGCCTTGCAGGACAGAGGGTGAGAATCTGAAACAAATCACAGCATCATTCATTAATTTCTCATTTTTATTTATTTGTTTGGGGGATGTGGGCATCGCTGGCTATGCCAGCATTTATTTCCTATCCCTAATTGCCCTTGACTGGCTTACCAGACCATTTCAGAGAGCATTTACGAGTCAACCACTCTGGCAACCGCATACCTCACTTCCTTCAAACAGGAAGTAGATTGTTGTTTTCACAACACCAGCACCATTTATGTTTGTATTACAATCATCCGTTGAAGGATGGCACCTAGACTTTATTATGCTTTACCCTTCAGAGTCATCAGGACAAGTTGATTTATATGTGCTGTATTAGATAGAATATACAGCACAGAAACAGGCCATTCAGCTCGACTAGTCTGTGCTGATGTTCCATCTAACTCATTTCAGCCTTTCAGACGATCTTTCTATTCCCTTTTCTCTCATGTACTCACCTAGTTTTCTTTCGAAAGCATCTAAACTATCTGCCTCAACCACTTCCAGTTACAAGTTCCACATTCTAACACTTTCTGAGTAAAGAAATTATGCCTTATTTCCCTATTGGATTTATTATTAATTATGTTAAGCTTATGGCTCCTAGTTTTGGATTTCCTCACATGTGGAAGCATTCTACATCTACCCTGTCCAACACATTCATAATTTTAAAGACCTCTATTCTTTCTTTCTTTTGGGCCTCCTATTAAATCTCTCAATTCTGATACTATCCTTATAAAGCTTTTTGTACTTTTTCCAGTGCTTCGATGCCCTATTCCGAGAATACCAATCACAGGTCTGGTCTCCAAACTAAGGACTGGATTTTATTCACCTGCAGCCGCTCTCGGCAACGGGAGGAAAAAGTAGCAGCCCACAGGCGTTGCCATGCCACTGCGAGGCCCGTGTTAATGACATGGTCAGCCCACCCCCCGCAATCATGTGGAGGGGGGTGGGCTTTCTGACACCGCCAATGGTATCAACTGCCTGTGCGCAGGCACTGGTGCCATTATTAAGGGGAAGCCAACTAATTTAAATATTTAAAGTTATAGCCCCCCCCTCCACTATTCTGATCATAAACCTGCCACCCCTTTCCCACCCGCCCAATAACAATAAAATTAAAGTATTTGCCCTTCCCCAACCACCCCCCCACCCAAACACTTACTTTTCAAACATAACTTTCCCCTTCCCCAAAACTGAACAAAGTGTACAGGTCACTGCTTCCCATCGTCCCCTACACTAACAATGGAAATTTGACCCCTTTGCCCCCGCACTGCACTAAAAATTTTAAGTTCCCCCCCTTCCCCACCACTGGGTGCCTGCTTTCCCCAGACGTGATAGTGAAGGCGCGTGAGTGCCAGCCGTCGCTCTGAAGATCGCGGCCCAACGGTAAGATTGCAGGTAAGTTTATTTCAATGTATACATTCTGGTCATTTAAATATTCAAAGCCGGGTCCCCTCACTTAGCAGCGGGGGGACCGCCACGGAACCTCGCCACTACTGGGAAGAACGGGCTCTGCCTTCTTGGCATTGGGCTCCGTGGCGAGCCGCTGCTGGAACGATCTTCCGGCACCCCCCATCCCACCCTACGTTGGAAACTCTAAAATCCCAGCCTTAGTGTGGGTTTACCAGGATCCTATACAAGATTAACATAACGTCTGATGAAAAGAACCACAGTTTCACTCGCTTCTCCACATAACTGAAGCCTTGCGACACTGGTATCACCTTAGTGAATATCTTCTGCACCCTCACCATGTCCTTGATATCTTTCTTAAAGTAAGACACCCAAAACTGGCCATAATATTCTAATTGCAACTTAACCAATGATTTCTATAGGTTTAGCATTGCCTGTTTGTGTCTGTACCCCAATACTCCTATATATACAGCCTATGATTCCATGATGTAGACAGATATACAGCGCATAAATATAAGTATAGATATTACTCACGTCTCATAATCGTTACTGCTTTGCACAACACTTTCAAAAAACACAGCAGCCTGAGGGTAAAAGCATATGAAACATTAAAACACTAAATTATTGACTGCTTTAACACATATGCCTGTGCGCATTTAGCTTGCAGATGTTTAGTAAAACAGCTTGGAGAGGATTGGAATTCATGCAGATTAATTCCATGTTTTTGTCAGATCCATCCCATTATTTCTCATAGATGAAGCTAACCGTGTGAAATAACACAGCAAGCCAGAGACTTGAACACACAATCTAGGCCAACACTTCAGTGCAATATTGAGGGAGTGCTGCACTCAGTGCTGAGGGAGTGCTGGCTGCACTGTCAGAGGGGCCACCTTTCAGATGAGAAATTAAACCAAGGCCCTGTCTGCCCTCTCAGGTGGACGTAGAAGGTGGCACTATTTCGAATAACAGGGGAGTTCTCCCAAATATTTAGCCCCCAATCAACAGATTCTATCAGTCATTATCTCACTGCTGTTTGTGGGACCTTGTGTGCCATTTGGCTACTGCGTTTCCTACATTACAACTTCAAAAGCATTCAATTGGCGGTAGAGCAGTTTGGAACATCCTGAGGTTGTGTAAGGCACTATATAAATGCAAGCCTTTCTTTTCTTTTTACTGTGTTCACAGCCTTGCAAAATTCTTCCCAAGATGTAAGGAACAGCCTGCACAATACAGGGTAAGCTTTCCGAGTCAAACATCATCATCATTAATGCATCTTAGACTGAATGTAAAATCTGCAGACTCTAAATATTTATCCTACTGACTCTTTTGAACAGAAGCACATTGATCCCTTAAGCATTATTCTGGCAACAAGTGTAGCTATTTGCAATCTGAACAATCCGCATCAAGATTAAATTTGAGGGAAAACAAGTACAAAAATAGACTGCAAGTAACAGAAGCTGCAGAAATATAATACCATAGAAACAAGAACAAATACATCTGAACTAATTATTTTAAGTGCAAGCCTGTCTTTTTTCCACCTATCCACAATGTACTCTGTGCAGTAAAAAAAAGGGCTCTACTTTATCCTATAGACTTTAGGCAGGATTTTCGGGGTGAGATTGGGGTGGGAACGGAGGTGGGTGGCCAGGCCCAGACTTTCCCGCCGCCGGCTGGCGCGCCAGTTCCCAGCACAGTTCAGACTCGTGGCCATTTTCCAGGAGACTGGATTGGGTCCAGAACACTACCAGCCTGCAAGCCTTGGGTAGCCTATTGAGATAATTAAGGGGCCTGTATCCATGCCAACTGGAAATTTTCAATCGGCAGGCTGGCTCCCTGGAGTGCCCAAAACATGGCCAGAGAAAGGAGGCGGTCTGCCTGGGGGTGGGGGGGGGGGGGGGGGGGGTGGTGGGGGGAGCGTGCCAGCACTCCAGATTGCTTTTAAATGGAGAGGGCGTCTCCGTCTTGAGGTGCCCCCTCTCTCTCAACTGCATTGTAAGGCTGCAGTTCCTTCAGTGCTGGAGGGCCTCCTATTGGTCCTCCAGCATTGGAAGCCCACCTGCCATCTTTAATTGGACGATGAGTGCACCCTCTCGCCATTAATTGGCCGATCCTACAAAAATAGCATCAGGTGACTATTCTTGACAACGTCCGGGATCGGGAATCACATTTGATCCAAATGGAAAATCCAGCCGTTTGTTCAAATAAATCATAGAGGTAGACAACCCACAGAAATTTACAGCATTTTATGAGACTTAAAAGAAATCCTTGGGAAAGATTTCACTCCTTTACAAATATTTTATTGAATCTTCTTGCTCAAGAATAGAGGCCTAAGTGGATAAACACTTACTAATAACAAAAATTTATCTTCTGCCTTTGTATTGAACTTTGCCCTCTGGTTCAAATCAGTTCAAAGCTACCTTAAGCCCTTGTTGCTTTGTTTCTTTAAAAGAATTTTAATTCTATCTGGGCAGTAACTATCTCAGACATGTTTTTCATGGAGGATTTGTTTGCAGAGTTTAGAATGTGTGAATAATGTTCACTTTTCTGATAATGGGATATTTATCATCATCTATTTTGCATGAATTTAAAAAGTAATAATGTATGGGTATTTTCCTTATGTTCTGCTCTTCCTGTATTTGGTGTCTCTGGGGTGCCATGTACAATTCACCTCTGGAGGCTCCCCCATGTCACTGTTTGCATCCTTCTTTGAGTTACCAATGGGGGTTAGGGGAAGGCAGGGGGGCAGTTGGTGACTCATCATCTGGTTTTCTCCCTATTTGCTACTTCTCTGTGACTGAAATTTGTAACTTACAGTATGAGGAATTGACTGTTCAAGTGTCTATTACATTTCAACCTTTTGTTTTATTCATAAGCACCATTTCCCATTTCAAAGAACACCATAATTTACCTGACTGGGAACCCACTGTTTGTTGTTGACGTCATTGAGGTTTAGGTTTGAATTTAACATTACAGGCGGGACCTCTTTGGCTAGAACAGTTGGAATGTTCTTTACTGTTGCTAAAGGGTCATTTTCATTCCGCAACACCTGAGATAGAATGAAACAGAATAGAATTTAAACCAGAACATACAACACCCTGTGGGCAGAACCTTGAGATATAAACAAACAGTCTTCAGGTCAGAATATTAACATTGAAAATATATAGGCAGCAGTAGGAAACAAATCAGATTTTGAATCAATTTTGATACCACTGATTATATATTTCATGTCACCCACCTGGAGAACATAGATCAATTGTAGAGGTTGTGATGCTGCTCCAATATTCTCAACAAATGCTGGGTTTGAGATTAAACTGATAAACACCCTCGGATCAATGCTTTGGAACACACCGCTTGGAATACCAGACACCAAGCTTCCCAAACCCAGCAGATTCTGTGCGGTATTGACCTAGATTTTGAAAAAAGAAACAAGGAAAGGTCAATTCAAAACTGACCAACCATTATAACATGAAGCCACTCTTTCAATTTAAAGGAGCAATGGGACAATAAATGATTGCAAGACCGTCTGGATCGGTTTCGAGGGATTAAGTTCAAAATAAAAAGTTTCTTTACAACAACTGGCAATAAAATAGTCCTTACTTTACAGTTGGTCTGCACTTCACATTTTATCTACATAAGTATATATTGGAAATGGATTCCAAAGAGCTGGTGCAAACGTGATCAAGGGGATTGCTGCCTACATAATAGGACAATGATGAACATTGTAGAAAGGAGATCCTGGGTCACTGGACCCACGTGTGAATTACAGTGACTTAAGATTCATCTCTTAGTCAAAGTCAAAGCTGTGTTTTGGAATTACAAATTAATCTGCAGTTGGATGCTTTTGCAGAGGAATCTAAGAGGAGACAATGAGGTGCAGCCATTCCTAAAATTGTCACTTGCAGAACAGGCACAAAGACTACTAGAACAATTAAAACAGCCTGGATATAGGAATAGAAGAAAGCGTGGAATGAGAATACACTCAAAGCTTCTGCAAAACATGTACAATCTGTCTTATTATGGGCTCTTTTTATTATTCATTCTCGGATATGGGTGTTGTTTTTCCTGAAAGTCTGCTCCACATCATTACTCTGTGGTGAAAAAAACTTCCAATTTCAAGTCTCACACAAGGCTTGTTAGCTTTGTAACATGTGTCCTCTCTAACTGTCCACTCACAATCCAAGCCTGTCACAAACTGATTGATACCATCGTTGGGTTAAAGGAGGTGGTTTCTGTCTTCACTTTTCTTGGCACAGGCCACACACATTCTCTCAAGCACAGGCACATCAACTGCTTCATGCTGGATTTACTCCTGCAGTTCACTCCCACAAGGCTTTTTACAGCAGAAGTCCCAGTTCCATGAAATATTCCTTGATGGCGTGTACACCTCCTGTTGCTGCTGCTGCCAGTCTGCTGGCATTCAGAAAGATAAATTGAGCTGTGATATCACAGGGAAGCAGGTAAGAGAGCGCAGGCAGAGAGGGACTTTAGGCTGCCAGACAAACAAGAAGGACAAGACGGGTAGTGCAGGAGTCCCCGGAGAGCATCCCACTTTCTAACCAGTATTCAGTTCTGAGTACCGATGGGGGAGAGGGTTCCTCTGGAGAGTGCAGTGAAAGTCATGACCAGAGCACCATGGGTGGCTTGGCCGTGTAGGCAGAGAGGAGGTAAGGGATTCTATAGTTAGGGAAACAGATAGGCGTTTCAGTGGTCGCATGGATTTGTTAAGGGAAGGTCGTATCTTACTAACTTAATTGAATTTTTGGAGGAAGTAACAAGGAGGATTGATGAGGGTAGTGCAGTGGATGTTGTTGACATGGATTTTAGTAAGGCATTTGACAAGGTCCCACATGGCAGACTGGTCAGAAAAGTAATGGGATACAGTTGAATGTGGCAAGTTAGATCCAGTCTGTGTGGAGTTTGCAAGTTCTCCCTGTGTCTGCGTGGGTTTCCTCCAGGTGCTCCGGTTTCCTCCCACATGCCAAAGACTTGCAGGTTGATAGGTAAATTGGCCATTAGCAATTGCCCCTAGTATAGGTAGGTGGAAGGGAAATATAGGGACAGGTGGGGATGTGGTAGGAATATGGAATTAGTGTAGGATTAGTATAAATGGGTGGTTGATGGTCGGCACAGACTTGGTGGGCCGAAGGGCCTGTTTCAGTGCTGTATCTCTAATCTAAACTAAACAAAACTGGCTCAGTGACAGGAAACAAAGGGTAATGGGTGACAGTTGTTTTTGCAAATGGAAAGCGTTCCACAGGGCTCAGTGTTGGGTGCCTTGCTATTTGTGGTATATATTAATGATTTGGACCTAAATGTGGGAGGCAAGATTGGAAAATTCGCAGATGACACAAAAATATTCCGTGTAGTTAATAGTGAAGAGGATAGCCATGGACTCCAGAATGATATCAATGGTTTGGTTGAGTGGGCAGAATAGTGACAAATGAAATTCAATCCAAAGAAGTGTGAGGTAAAGCATTTGGGGAGGGCAAACAAAGCGAGGGAATACACAATAAACAGGAGGATATTAAGCAGAGTAGAGGAAATGAGAGACCTTGGAGTGCATGTCCACAGGTTCCAGAAGGTGGCAGGACAGGTAGATAAAGTGGTGAAGAAGGTATATGGATTGCTTTCCTTTATTGGCCGAGGTATAGAATACAAAAGCAGGGATGTAATGCTGGAACTGTATAAAATGCTGGTTCAGTCACAGCTGGAGTATTGTGTACAGTTCTGGTCACCACATTACAGGAAGGACATAATTGCTCTGGAGAGAGTACAGAGGAGATTTACAACAATGTTGCCAGGGCTTGAAAGTTGCAGCTATGAAGAAAGATTGGATAGGCTAGGGTTGTTTTCCTTAGAACAGAGGAGGCTGAGGGGTGACTTAATTGAGGTGTACAAAATTATGAGGGGCCCAGATAGACAGGAAGGACCTTTTTCCCCGAGCGGAGAGGTCAGTTACCAGGGGGCACAGATTTAAGGTGATTGGTAGAAGGATTAGAGGGGAACATGAGGAAAATCTTTTTCACCCAGAGGGTGGTGGGTGTCTGGAATTCACTGCCCAGATCGGTGGAGGAGACAGTAACCCTCAACTCATTTAAAAGGTACCTGGACGTGCACCTGAAGTGCTGTAACCTGCAAGGCTATGAACCAGGTGCTGAAAGGTGGGATTAGAATGGGCAGCTAGTTTCTTCAGCTGGCAGACATGATGGGCTGAATGGCCTCTTCCTGTGCTGTAACTTTTTTATGGTTCAATACCAGCAAGTCTTAGCCAACAATACTACACCTTACCTACCCTGCATCACTAATTGTCACAGCGCCCACTTGGCCACAATACAAAAGTAAAAGCCAACACAAAATAAACATTCCAAATCAAATTTATAAATCAAAGCATTCTATATTGCATACAAGCATAAACTAACCACTCTTAAGCATTCCCTTAATGCTGTCTTCCTCATGTCTTTGTCTGTCCTCGTGTTCCTACGCAGTGCTACCCCAGTGGCTGCAGCCTGGCTGGTGGAAGGCTGTTGACTTTCAGTGAGGGAGACTGCAGTAGGCCTTGCAGGATGACCACGGCCAACTCTAGGCCTAGAAGACCTGGCTTTGGACTGCACCATCTAGGCATGGGAAGCAGCAGTCTGGGCTGGCTGGCTGATAGACAACAGCAAGAACACTGGCAGAGTGGCAAGAGTGGGAGGGCAAATGTTGCAATCCTGAGAGAGGACAGCAGGTTCATACTCCACAGAGCCACTGCCACACCCCCTAGTAATCTGCGGGAGGACAGTTTGCTGGACTGGTGGCACACTCTGCTAGCCTCTTTGAACACTGACATCCACACTCATAATGGCAGCAGTCTTAGCTTGCATGAGAGCAGCTGATCTTGCATTACAGAAGTCTATGTTTCCATTGCAGATGTTGGGTGGCTTATGCCAGTGCTGTAATGGAAGCTGAAACATTGGCCATCAGACACTGCATCATGGTTCAGTCCACAAGAGAGTGCTAATGGAGCTGACTGTCACTTCCACGCTGGAAAGGATGGGCTCCAAGCTCTACGCAAAGCCCTGTGCAAAGTTGATGCCTGATTCCTCCAGGCTCCTTGACATCATATGCAGATTTTCTGGTCGGCCTGCCAATGCACCAAGCATTTCATTGTGTGTACCCAACAGCCTTCTTCTGTAGCCTGGCCCATCATAGTGCTTGTCTGAGACCTCTGCAGCAGAACTCATGTGCAACGTCACCCTCTGGCATGTTGGCACCCAAGTAACCCTTGCCCCCTGCCTTGGCTGCAGGCTACTCGTGCCTGGTCTCACCACATGTGGATCCCGACTCTATGCTATCTTCTAAATTATGCTCAGCGTCTGAGCTGGTGGCAGCAAGTGACGATGTTTCTTCATCGTCAATGTCTTGTTGCTCTTCCACCAGGTGACAGTTTTGGGTATCTGAAAGGAGAAAGGCACATGGATAAGGTAGCTGTGTGCAGTGATGGGGAAAGCAAGAGGTGTATGCTTACACCATTTGCAACTTGCAAATTAGAAGAGTGTGGGATGAGGGGGAAGTGGGATGTGAGAAAGAGGATACCACCATTTGCTATGGTTTCAGCCCTGCCTCTGGCCACAACCTCAGCAATGGCTGCTCCAATGATGGTGAGCACTCTCCTCCATGGCGGCTAGGACATGCAGGCATGGCTACCCCTGCCAGTCAGCTCCTGCTGCCTCCGCGGTTGTGCAAGAGAGGGAAGTCAGTGAGTGCGATGCAATCTATTTGGGTGATGAGCTGCCCTGGTTGAATACCTGGCATTGTGCGCAAGCTGTGATGTGGGCGTGAGGCTTGCAGCAATGTTAAGTGTGTGAGGTGAGGTAAGGCTATGAATATTAGGTAACAGTCCTAGTTGACAGAAATTATTAGTTGGTGAGTGATCGAGGTGTGGTGCAGTGAGCAGTGGCTGAGGCTAGTGGTGCAGTTGGTGAGATATGGCATTTGAAGATGAATTCACTGACCTTGACCAGCAGCGTGAGGTCTTTAAACTGCACTGCATCCAAATACTCAGGGCTTGATTCCCAGCATATACCACTCCAGCCATCTGGTTCCACTGCCTTCTGAGCATTTGTCTAGAGGGTCCCCTGTGGATACAGTATTTGTCTCCTCCTTTTCATCTCCTCTACCAAGGCCTCCAATGCAGTATCCAAGAACCTTAGGGCTTTCTCTCCCCCATGCTATGCCATTATTCAGTGTGGCTTGTACAAGGACTTCCACCACCTGGTCTAGCCATAATGCGCCTCCCCTTTCAGAGATGCAGGCTGGCTTTAAGTAGTACAGACTAGCTTTAAGTGGTGCAAGCCTTTCACGATTTTGGGGCCCTCTACTAAGGCTTGCAGCCACTCAACAACGCCGTTAGTACTGGCTGTGCACTCAAATCATAGTAATGAGCAGGCAGCATCAACGGGAGCAAGGTAATCGCGCATCGTAAGCCCTGTGCCCATTTTTGTGAGCTGACCAATTTTCAAACTTGGAGATGTGCATCTACAATGTGTTAAAGTCTGTGCTATTACATAAAGGAAGTGCTTAGAGAGGTCTATGTGGTTGAGATAAAAATACAACTTACACTCTCGGTCTATAACTGTCTCCCGCATTTCATCCTAAAGTGGAATTACAGGGCAATTTTAACTTACGATGGTGGTGTAAAACAGGTGATAATCGGCTCAGCCACCCATTACAACTGAAGTAGATGCAAAGGAAAATCAGGCAAGGCAGCAAACTCAAAGTCGGCGGTTTTATGCCATTGCTCAAAGTTAAAATCATCTACAAGTAGTTATCTCAAAGTATTAAAAAGATAGCATAATTACCTCAGACTCAGTACAATAAATAATTCCATTATTTTCGTTAATTTATTCAGCTCTGTATCAAAGTAATTATTCAGTAATTTATTCACCTGGTAGCCATTTCTGAGTAACTTGTCTACAATTGTTTTGGCCTGGCCGAGATTCCACCCTTTGACTTGACTCAGGCTTGGCAGAGCTTCCTGTAGAACGTTCCCTTCAATAGCTCTAATCTGTGATAATGACAGTCCGACAGCTGCTTGTCCCAAACTATTCAGAGTGTTGACTGAGAAGTTGTCAAATTTGCTCACTAAGAATATCGAGAGCTGCAAAAAACAAGCACAGCATTAAGACTTGAAGCCTTGTAAAATATTTTTTCAATTTAGCTGGCAATATTTATTTTATACTAGTGAATCTTCCATGACACTGCTCATGATAAGTCAGAGGGCATGCTGTTTTATAAGGATGGGAAAATAATACAATGAAGTATAATGTAGATACATGCCACTTTAAGGCTAGAATTGCTCTGCATCAATTACAGCTCAAGTTACAGATAAGAATGCCGCACTTGTTTGATTGAAAGATCAATTAAGACTTTGGAGATAATGTGAAACTAGTATTCAGTCTACGCCCGATAAATCAAAGGTACTTTTTCTGAAAAAAATTAAATGCTCAGGAAATTTGAATTAAGCAACTGTAAATTAAGGGGAGTAGGTTTCAATCTGAGAGAGTGGGTGTTGAAATACACAAGGAACAAAAGCAGTCTTCAGTTATACGGATTTGGGCAACACCAAATCAGCAGCCCATTCTGCATCACTACTGAAGTCAATGGAAGAGAAAATCACGCAGAGTGTAAAATGGGTCCCCAGTTCACTTTCAGATATTTTGCATGAACACCAAAGAGCAATTTCACCCCCACATTTAGGATTGCTTTATGAAGAGATACATGCTTATCTTTGTCTAACAAATGAACACAGAAACCACTACACTACACATGCAGACCCCTCACAGTCCTCTGCATGAATCAGTCCGCTGACACTCTGAAAATAGATGCATTCCCAGTTTCCTTCCCCCCTCACTGTGGAGAGAGTTTTAGAGCTCCATTGTACATTAGGTAACAGATAGAAATGTGATGTGATTTTTACATGTTAAGAATCGGCAACTGTAACGAAGGTTGGGAACTTCTTTGCCTTGCTCCAGCTCTGCCATTATGTAAACAGGATTTCTATGACACCATTGGCAAATTGGGAGCACGCCAAGGAAATTCCCAGCTATAGTTTCCGAATAAACAAATGTCTAAATGGAGTAGAGAAGCAAAGGGATCAGGGGTCTCGATACACAAATCATTAAATATAGCAATGCAGGTTAATAAGGCCAACAAAAGGATACAAAGCACTGGGAATTTTTTAGAATAATAAATTTAAAAGCAGAGAAGTTTTGTTAAAGTTAAATGGAACCTAGATTACACTACACTTGGAGCATTGTGCACAGTTCTGGTCTCCATATTATATAAAAAAGAGGCAATGAGAATCATTCCTGAGGTGCAAAAAAGATTCACAAGGTTGAAATCAGAACTCAGAGGTTATACCTATCAGGAAATATTAAACAGATTGGGACTTCTTTCTGTAGAAATTAGGATGCCGAAGGGTGACCTAATAGAGGTCTTTAAGATTCTGAAAGAGTCTGATGGGGTAGATTGTGTGAAGATGTTTCCACTTGCAGGGGAGACCAGAACCATGGATCCTAAATATAAGACAGTCACTAATAAATCCAATTGGAAATTCAGGAGAAAATTCTTCACCCAAAATGCCTATAACTGTAACTTATTCAGAATAGTGCTGCACATAAGTAAACTAACCACAGATGTGGTTTGTCAATAAATTATCTTGGTTCAGATGACTGTATCAAGCAGTCAACTTAAACTTTGAGATTGAATATGAATACGACTGAACATACAATGTTAAATATTTAATGTGATTTACCTCAGACAACTTTACGTTACTGAAGTAAGGTGTTAATAACTAAAGATCACAACAAATTATCAAAATGACTTCTGAAAGTTAAAATTGTGACAATAAAGCATTTTCACTTTAAGTTTTCAGTACAGTCCCGTTTCAAGCTTAGTCAAAAGATTTCCAATTTTAAAATAAAGCTCCTTAATCTTTCATGTGTACAATCCGTCCTATATTAGTATAACTAAGGCAGACTCATTCACTATTAATTTTTGCAAAGATTCTTTCCTATTTACCTTTCGTTGCTCATCTCTCAGAAACACTGCATCGTCAGTTGCGTTGAACGAAGAGCTGAGCCCACAGACTTCATTCACCTTTCCAATTACAGCCAGAGCTTGCTGCATATTCAAGGACTTAAGTACATCAGTGCCAAGAATAAAGCAAACCAGAGAGTTTGGCAGACTGTAAAAGAGGTCAGTTATAGATTAAGTTAGTGTATCTTTAAGAACAGTGATGCACCATGATCCTGTCGATCGTGTAAAAGATTTACAACAAATTTAATCAAGTTATCAGAAGTCAATATACATACATCTTAGGAGATGAGTTGATGTAGGTACATGGCACAACATTTATTATAATGAAGCTCTGCTGACACAGATTAGACTCTTGGACAGACGAACAACTTAATATTCACATCACACAATGCCATCTGTGACTATTTAATATAACTCTGGAAGTAAGCAATGAAGCATCCCTGTGTTCCCTGACTCTGAAGTCCTGCGCATCATTTTATTGATAGCATGGTGCTGCCTCAGATGACACTTCAATATAAAAGGGTCCAGACACACAATGCAAAGAAAATGTGAATAACCCTGCAATCAGATGGAATCTCCTCCAACCCTCCTTTCCTCAGCAAAAATCTGTGAATCAGTGCGCTAGTGTAGTGGTCATCTTGACGAGCAACTCAAAGATTGTGGGGGAGAAATTCATTCACGGATTCCCTGGGGACAGATCAGGTAAGTAAAAATTACCCCTTGACTGTCCAAACTCATTTCACTTGGGCCACTTTATCATCAGCACAAAGAAATTTTCTATAAGTCATTATCGGGGTATTTTACAAGACAACAAGTTTTAAGACAATCTTTCTTAATTTGGGGTCATATAAACAACACCAGGGATTAAACTGCACAAGTTCAGAAAAATAACATGAACTAAAGATATCACAGAATCACACAGCAGAGGGAGACCATTCAATCCACCATGCTTATGCCAACTATTTGAAAGAGCTATCCAATTAGTCCTACTGCCCCACTCTTTCTCCATAGCCTTGCAATCTTTGCCTTTTCATGTCGATGTCCAATTTCTTTTGAAAAGTTATAGTCATATACGGCCCGTTGAGTCCATGCCAATTCTCCATAGTGCAGTACCAGTAGTGGCCATTGCTCCCTGTGGCACTGCCGGTACTGCACAGCTGCTGGCCTTCTGATTGGCTGGCAGCTCTGAAGGCAGGAGCTTGTCCCTTAAAGGAGCAGCTTCCCTGATGGCAGGCATTTAATTGGCTGTCCGCTGTTAAATAGGAACAGGGGTCTGGTGGAGGGTTGAGTTGGGTGCTCACTCCGCCTTCCAGCCTGCCGCCTGGACCCGAGTCACCAGAATAAAATCCGGCCCTGTGTCTTCTGGTTACTGATCCTCCTGCCAGTGGAAACAGTTTCCATCTACTCTATCAAAACTCTTCACAGTTTCAAACAGCTCTATTAAATCTTCCCTTAACTATCTCTGCTCAAAGGAGAAAACTCCCATATTCTCTAGTCGTTCCACATAAATAGAAAGGAATGGGACTTCAATTTAGTAACTCTCCTCTGCACCCTTGCCAAGCTGGTTTTAAGTTGTACTATATTCAAAATGCAACTTTCACTCTGGAAAATTATCACCCAACATACCTTGTAGCATTAATAAATGGATTGTTTTTCAACTGCAAGTTAATAAAGAATCTTGAGATTTCAGCGGATAATGTCAGCTTTTCTAGAAGAGCCTGGTTTTCAGGGTTTGCCACGAACTGTTGAAGCTGCACAGAGTTTAAGATTAATTAGTTATTCAACAATGCATTGTTTTTATTTTTTAATAGCGAAAATGAAGGCTCATTGTTTATTGCACAGCAGTATCACTGAACATAAACCACGACTGATACCAATGAAGTTATAGGGGATCAGCCAGTGTGATGAAACACCTCCCACTTTCAATGATATTACTTTTGACTTTGAACAAATTACTGTGCTTTCCTATTGCAACCTATCAGAAAATAGTACTTCCCAATGCATTAAAGCAAAGGTTATACAGGAGACTTGGTCCAGAGCTTTAGAATGCAGAGAGAAATCAATAATAGCGATACGTCAGGTTATTTAACTCACAGAGTACATAACAGTTAGATACATGTATGAAATTATGAAGTCTAAAAAAAAGGTTAATGATTCGAAGGTAATTTCCCCTCCCAGCATACTCGAGACTAGTAGGAGCTTAAGAGCTGAGACAGTTCATGATGTATTGGTTAACACCTTTAACTCATGTTGAATATCTGAATTGAGGTTTATCATAAGGGCAGATAATTACATGTGAGTGCAGTGAGGAATAGTATATGGGTAATTTCACAAATTTGCATTCCTGGCATTGAACTGCTCACTGAAAGCATTTATTGGGAATTTGGGCAAAGAGATCAGTGAGTGTACAGGATAATACATGGAAAATTCTGCAAGGACTGCTGACCTCTAATCCTGAATTCCTGATGTTTGCTCCCGATGGGGAAAGCTCCGAGACCACAGTGCAAATTTGTAAAATTTACCCTTATATTCCCTCATCTTCCCTAGAGTATTTGTAAATGTTTTGTCAAGGAAGACAACTAGGAGGTATTGCAGGGTGCATATTGATGGATATTGTATGATGTAGAATCTGGGAAATATATTATGGGAAGTACTGTCATATATACTGTCAGAAGTGTACTTGGATATATACAGTCGGATGGGTGTTGTAGCATGCATTGTTGGACATATCATGTAGAAGATATTGTGGATCTATACTGTGAGAGATAAGTTCATTGAAGAATTCTGGAGGTTTGCTTCATTTATGTTTTGGGAATGAGTCAAAAATTGGTTCATTGTCCTCAGGAAGTTCATAATAGCATGGATTGTACATGATTTGCAAAAGGAACAGACTTGATCGCTTGAATGTTTTATTGTTCTGTGCTTTAAAGTCTTCTTCCCTTTCTAGTCATTGCCAGCTTCCAAATATTTTAGAATTGATTACTTAGGAAACAATCAGCAGATGTAGCTCAGATATATATTCATTTTCATTTTCAAAAGTTACCTGCTGAGTCAGTCACTGGGCAAAACAAACCAGAAAGAAAGCATAACTTTTCTTTTAATTGAAAAATCAATGTGAAAGGCCAAAGGTCATGTTGTACACATTATCATGGTTGAGAAAAAAAAAGAGGTGAAGTAAATCAGGAAGTTGTAGTTGAATGACATCAAACTTGGGAATTAAAACCCTGAAGATTGAAGGAGGAAGCAAATACTGAGTAAGGGTAGGGATTTTTATTGTGATAGGAAAGAATGGGTTGGAGTAGAACACGTGAGGCTTGAATTTGGCATGAAGAGGAAGAATAGAATGTATTATGTATTGTGTATTTGTAGCCTAGGAGGAACAAAACAAGAAAGTTCAAAGACAAAAACAAGAAATGCTGGATTCACTCAGCAGGTCTGGCAGCATCTGTGGAAAGAGAAGAAGGGTCACTGACCCGAAACGTTAACTCTGCTTCTCTTCCCACAGATGCTGCCAGACCTGCTGAGTGAATCCAGCATTTCTTGTTTTTGTTTCAGATTTCCAGCATCCGCAGTATTTTGCTTTTAAGAAAGTTCAAAGCACTGACCAGGGTTGTATTGAACTAGAGAGAGGAGATAAATATTACACCAGCAAGAGAAAGATTGCAGGATTGTGTAAAAGAGAGATTTTACACCAGACTATAAACAAAATGCATTAAAATCTTTGACAGAAATATGTGACTGAAGCACTAGCAGTAATAGAACTGGAACAAGACAATCAATCCACAATGATCTCTGAAGCTACAGATTAGAAATGAAAGCACAGCACTGGGCTTGAGGCCTCTTTTCAGTGATGCCAAGGCCTCTACCTCTATATTACAAGAGCAGTTGGTTCTATTGTTGATAAATTTTAGTGATTAGTTACTAAATAAATGCATCTGCACAGTTCAGATTGCATAATTTAAGCCCTAAGGTATGAGCACTAAACTAGTTAATACTCTCAACAGCAGGTTAGTCACACATTGGCATCATATTGCAAATGGGCTTTGAGAGCAGATCAATTTTTCCAAGAGTCAATCACACCTGTGCTGATATTGGAGAGCAAATAAAATGCATACCTGTGTTTCATTATCAATGAAAGAATTAAGATCAGTCAGTGAGATATGGTTCATAAATAGTCCCAGGTAGTCAACAAACCAAGCGGTGGAGTTCAGGACTGGATCACTTGCATCATAGCATTTTGGTTTTGGATCTGTTATGCAATGTAATTATACTAGTGAATATAGGAAGGTTTAAATCCATCTTCAGAAAGTAAAACTGCGTTAATTCTTAATATAATTATGTTTTGAAGTTTAAAACACTCTTCACATTCTCCATAATATTTTTCCCGTCAAATGGGTTTCTCATCCTCTCACCCCCTTGAAATCACAAGTCTTACTGTTTTTTTAAAATTGAGTGATTGATGATGGGCTTCCGTTCTAAGGGAGCTAAGTGATTCCTGGTCCCTCACACAGGAAAATTACTGCAGGCATAGAACCAGCAACAGGGTTGGGAGCATCAAAAAGGATGACAAGTACATACACAACAGATGACTACATGCAGTTCTAATCTAGGGGCTTTAATAATGTTTCTCAATGTTATTAATGACCCTGGAGCCTTTGGCTTAGTGGTAGCATTTTCAATTTTGAGTCAAATTATGCAGGGGGGGTTTGAATCCCATTCCAAATTCTAGATTGAAATCCAGCAGGATTTCACACATCAGCTGGGTGTGGGTTCCCCTCCCCCTTCACCCTTCCACCATATGGCACTAACCACCCTGTTGGCTGGTATAAAGATGGTTACGGCCATGGAAGGAGCGTTCGCATTTGGAAACATTCAACAACAACATATGATGGGTGTATCCCGATAAGTGAATATATTCCTATTAAAGAAACTACTGGTATTTATATAAGGCCTTTAATGTAAATAAGCACATAAGAAATTGGAGCAAGAATAGGCCACATGACCCCTTGAGCCTGCTTCGCCATTCAATAAGATCATGGCCAATCCTTGACTGCAATTCCTTTTTCCCACCCGATACCAATATCACTTGATTCCCTTAGCGTCCAAAAATATATTGATCTCTATCTTGAACATATTTAACGAGTAAACATCCACAGCCCTCCGCAGTACAGGATTCCAAAGACTCACAACCCTCGAGTGAAGAAATTTCTCCTCATCTCAGTCCAAAATGGCCATTCCCTTATTCTGAAATTCTGTCCACTAGTTCTAGATCTCTAGCCAGGAAAAACAGCCTCACAGCATCAACCTTGACAAGCCCGCTCAGAAATTTATGTTTCAATGAGAGTTCCGCTCATTCTTCTAAACTCCACAGAATACAGGCCCATTCTACTCAATATCACCTCGTAGGACAACCCTCTCACCCCAGGAGTCAATTCTAGTGAACCCTTCATTGCACATCCTCTAAGGCAAGTATATCCTTCCCAAGTCCCAAAGCAATTCAAAAAGACTACACTACTTTTATTACACAAGTAGAATACTTTACCTTGTTGTACATAAATTTTGATGCCATTGTAGATTTCTTTCCGTTTGCCTGAGGTTATGTCACTGTAGACAGCATTCAGTGTTCTCACACTAAATTTGAAATTTAAGACTACGTTAACATTCAATCTTTTCATTAGACATTATTGCATTTTTTTTAAAAAGGCATATGTATGAAATAAACGATTAGATAATATCATCAAAAAGGAAAGCAAATTGCAGTGTGCAACTCTACGTCCACTCACACACACATTATATACATATATATATATAAATAATTTACATATATCAAAGTGTGAAAGGGCATATTGATGGACAGAAGGCCCAGTGAGAGTGTGGGTCTTAATGATTGCCACAACCCAATTGCATTCTGGGAATTTCAGAGCACAAAGCTCATGGCTGTATACCAGAGGCACAGATGTGTAAAATCTACCACTATGTATTCTTAGCAACAGGTGTTGTAAACTACTAACTACTCTAGATAACTTGTAATGTTGTTTCACTATTTTGATAAAGATCTGGGTTCAACGAGAAAGGCAATTTCAGCCTCCACCTGCCCTATCCTTGGGGCTGCTTTACATGTTGGTTACACCCTGTGGGGCATAACTAACCTAACCTCCAAGCTGTTCACCAAACAAATTCAAAACAATTATTATAAAAATTAAAAGTCTGCAGTAAAACAGCCAGCAGCTCAATTTAAAAAAAGATGTTTTTGCAGTATTTTGGCAGTATTTCCCCACAACTTCACATTTTTCCTCCAACTAAAGTGACACAGAGACCCATACCAGCAGACCTCCTCCCTATTTCGACAGTTCTGCTGAGCCTGGTTGTGAAAAAAGTAAATTTCATAATATTAAATGACATGGGATTGATATTATAACCCTATGTTTTTTTTTCTGGCTTTTACATTTGAATGGTGGCATTTCCAAACCACACCTCCAAATAATAGCTGTCCAGGGTTGCTAGGGAATTAGCTGGAGTAGAAGGTCATTGAAAGGACAAAAGTAACAAAAATTAAATGAACATTTTCTTTTTTTTTCTGCTGCTACGATCATGAGAATTTGTCATAACTGCTGTTGCTCTTTTTTCCCATATAACTGCTTTAATCCTTCAAATGCATTTTCCAATGTGAATTCTCATATCTGTGAACTTTTTAGAAAAGAGAACGTCCAGCCGAGAGATACCAGGCTAGTTAGGATACACTAGGCCTCCTCTGTGTGCACACTGCATATGGTAGCAGAGTGATTGTTACTAGTCTAGCAACCCAGGGACCTACATAAATATTCCTAACCTCATCCCCCTTTGCTCTCCCATTCATATCTTTGGGCAGAAATGCAATGCCTTTTCTTTAGCAGAAAATTAGTGCCTGTGAGACATGAACCCTCAAGACAGGCTTAAAGATGAAAACTAAAAACTGGATTGTGAAATTCCCTGGGAGTTTTCCCAGTTTCCTGCCATAACTCAGACAGAAACTACAGGACACCTCTTTTACTGCATCTGCTGATTTCCCTGGAGATCTATCTGTATCCTTCAGGAGTTTCAGCGGGAAACCCTGAGAACCTCAATGGAACTTCGGGGCCACGGATGCTGATTGTGATGGACTAATGGTGCTTTTAGTGCATAATCATTTCACAGTGCAATTGGGAGCCCGATTTACATTTTACTTCAGGCGTTCAAGTTTCTCAGGGCTCAGGAAGGGAGGTGGGAGCTTTCAGTTCCAGAGGTAAGAGCTTTTTGTAGCACCCTTTGTGGGCCAGGAGGAGCAGAAAGCCCCTCAAGGAAATCTTTGGTCTTCCTTCTGCCAATCACGCCACTCTCTAGCCTCTACCACCCCCAATACCCCTAATCTGCAGCCTGCATCATGGCCGACAGCTCCCCCCACCACACCCCAAACTGCTGCCTATTCCCCTCCTGATTTCCTAGAACCACCCCTGCAGCCTTCTGCTGGTTCTCCCATCTGGCAGCTGACCAGCCTGTAGATTTGGTCAGCTGCAGAAAGGGAAAGGAAGGAAAAAATTAAAATGAAGTTCTGTCATTAAATTTGGCAGGACATCCACCTTCCAGGATTTCCCCAAGCTACTAACTCCCCAGACCCTATAAATGCAGCCCCAATATTTTTGAGAGATCAGGATTATGAGCTTTCCCTCATTCAATAATTCACTTCATTGGGGAAGTGATTTTAGTTCCCTACATACTTTAGAGTGGAAACAAACAAACTCCCAATATGGACTAAATAATGTCAATGATAAATGTGATGTGGATGTTTACAGGTGACGTGTATGTTCCAGCTCCCAGATACATCTGAAGCAGAGACTAATTAGGTGAGTGCAGCATCGCTAAGGCTTACTGATGCCTACTTGGAACTACAGTGAATTAGAAGTAAACATTCAACTGTAAATATTGATGACGATATAATAGCCAAATTAATACTGGGGAAGAACCTACATAGTACATTGCTTGAATTTATTAGAAATGGATGTGACTATATTTACATTTTCCTGTAGGAAAGGCACTGAAATGTCAGGGTGGTGTTGGAAGCCAGGAGGTCAGTAGTGATAAAAGGCAGATATGGCTGTAGTCTGACATTAAGCCATTCATCTGCCTCGGTGTCATTGTTTTCCTGCAAGACTGTCGCAAAGTGAAACCAGAAAACCTCTAACAGTGCAGCTCGGTTATCATCTGTCAGACGACCCTGAAAAAAAAGTGGGAAATAGTTTTGTTTCAAAGATTTTTTTTTAAATAGTGGAACACTCAGCTTGTTGTATAGATCTTAATCTATTTCAGAGGTTCAACATTTCCAAATTTCATTTTAACAAATAAAAAGCTTATAATTATAATTCGACTTTGGTTTCCATGTGAGCTTAGGAAGCTAAGGAATCAGTGATCTGCGAATCCGAGAGAAAAATCCAAGTTTTCAGTTTATGGTCTGCAAGTCAAATACTAGCAGATTGTAGACATGCTTGTACTTCCTGCCACCCTCTCAAGTATTTTCAGCTGCATTTAGAAGTTTGGATAGAGATTTAACCAAACTCCACCCCACCACAAGACTTGGTACTATTTCCTAACTAACAATATACAGTTTACAGCCACACTTATAACTCAGTTTTACATTCAGTGCATTATTGAACCTGAATGATGCACCTGCACTCCACGTATTACCAGTGTAGCTGCTGCCATACAGTCCCCAGCTATCAGCTGGCTGGAATACTGCAGCACGTCATATGGATGGAAAGAAGGTTTGAGAGGAGAAGGTTAAGGCAAGATTTATTACAGATGTTCAAATATATGAAAGGTTTTGATAGAGTAGATAAGTAGAATCTGTTCCACTGGCAAGTGGTTTGGTAACCAGAGGACACATGTTTAAGATAATTGACAAAAAAAACTGAAGGGGGCAAATGAGGAGAATTTTTACACAAGTTATGATCTGGATTGCACTACCTGAAAAGGTGGAGGAAGCAGATTCAATAATAACTTTCAAAATGGGATTAGATACATATATGAAAAGGAGAAATGTGCATGGACATGAGGAAAAAGCAGGAAGTATGGGACTAATTGGATCACTCTTTCAAAGAGCAAGCACCGGTATAATGGGCCAAATAGCCTCCTTCTGTGCTGTATGATTCTATAAAGGAGGCTGCTTGCATTTATATAGCTCCTTTCACAACCTCAAGACATCCCAAAACACTTTACAACCAACTTTCAAAGTGTAGTTATTGTTGTAATATAGGAAATGCGGAGCCAATTTGGACATAGCAAGGTCCCACAAACAGAAATTAGATAAATGACCAAGTAATCTGCTTCAGTCATGTTGATTGAGAAATATATATTAGTCAGGACACCAGGGAATATTCACTGCAACAAAACTCCAAAATCTCAGCATACCCCACTAAACCTATTCACGTGCACTTGTTAATGTACAAGCAAAGTATCCACAACTCTGTGCATCCACACTCCTTGTCCTCCTGGTTAAGAGGCACTCAGACATCAGAAAAGAACTTCAGGACAATAGGCCACACACACACTGATATAACAGACACCTGTCTGAGAGAACTGTTATAGATCATCTGCACATCTTGTGATCAGAAACATAAAATAATATTTGGAGCTCACATCTCGGCTTTTTTGGTTGAAATCATCTATAAATGTAACCAGATTCTGGACGGATCCATAAGTGGTTAACACTGTGATCAGAATCTTGTTGTCGTCAATGAATCCAGGCCTGTTCAGCAGACCAGCCAATTCACTGGGTTCAATGGTATTCAACACCTGTAAAAACACAATAGGAATATTCTCAATTTTGTGTCAATAGTGTCAATCACTGAAGCCTGCCCCTAGACTGCTGAATGTTTGAATATATTTATAATGTCAAAGTATCAGATAGCTGCATTTCTGTTCAGTTTGCACACTGCAGCAGGCTACCTAATTCAATTTCACTTGAAATCAAGTTTAGTGGTTTTCTGTGGCCAATCTTTTGTACAATTATCATTTCCCTACCACCCCATTTATTCAGCGTGAACTGGATGGCGGGCAAAAGATATTTGCCCCCTTTGTAAGTACATCAGCTCCACATAAGCTTTGACCTTCCTCCCTAAAGCACTGATCTGTCAAAGGTCTTCAACTGGGCCAGGCACTAACACTGCCCATTCATGACCACTATAGCATGTGAAAAGATATCACATTAGCTTAGAGTTGTGATGGTGACAAGCTGTACCCTAACAAGGCTGGCAAATTAGTATGACCAACCATCTGAAGGACCACAATTTGCTTTGGATATGGGATAGTTAAAGCACGTTAGTTAGTCTCTTATAGGGTGCCAAAGCAAAAGCAATAGGTCGGGTTTTACACACCTTTTAAATGAAAAATTTCTAGAGAATTGATTGCTTTTAGATGCAAAAGTTCCTCTATATATGATTGAAAGGAATTGGATAAAGAATTTGGTTCAGTTGCTTTGTTCCTTATTTTAATCAAGGTGTGTTATTACATTGCTTATTAATAAATGCCAGTTATTCTTTCAGATAACCATAACCTATTGCTCTTGAGCTTGACTGTTCGAATCCGATAGGAAGACTGAGCAAATTAGTGCAGAATTCACTTGAAGGAATATACAAATGCTTGTGGAATTCATTTCATTTTTACCTCAACAAGTTGACTGGGAGGAACCTGTAGAAATGTATCCTTCAGAGTTAGGAATTCAGAGAAATTTTGGAAATGGTTGTTTAGATAAAGAACAAAGCTGCCATTCCCATAGCAACGAAGTGGAGAATCTGGGGGAGAAACAGAAAAATATTTGGTTTTTTTCCAAACAACGGTCCTTCTCATGCAAAATTGTTAACAGCTGTAAACCAGTTAAGGCATATTTAAACACTCAAATATGCAAATTATTCAAGATAAACACAACTTTGTCAACATTGGTGATATCATGAAGGATTTAATAATTTTATACTTCCATTTTACTGTGCAGGATTGATGGAGAAGGATAAAAAAGGTCAGAGTTGGCAATAGTATAGTAAACATTTAATACTAAATGGTCAATATGACTTGAAGTGACACTGTGATATTGGCATATTAACATTTGCTACTTTGGCATGATATTCCTTTATCCCTTTAACCATGCTTCTATCTCCACTAAGAGCAGAAAATAAATTTTACACCAACATATTAAAGCATTTGGACATTCATATTCATGGTCTGAAATCACAAATTAATTTGACATAAATTGGCAAAATAAGTTATACCAGCTGACAACATCCAGCAAACTGAACATTTTAATTTCTGTTTAAATGTAATAAATATTCATGACAGCCTTAAACAGTGATGACATGAATGTTGAATTATTTTCTGAAAACAATTTTATACTTATCCATGTTTTATGCAAATACTCAATGTCATAAAACTTCAGAATTAAAGATACAATGAAAATTTAAATGGGCTAGACCAGGACAAATCTACTGTAGCCAACAAACTGTGTAGGTTTAAAGACAACATAGAATGCAACTATGCCTCAAGTTGTAGTCATGCTGAGGTGATTTATCTTAAATATTTGATCAAAAAAGCATCAAACCAAACATAAATAAATTGATTTGAGCAAACAATATAGCTATAGAATAGGAGAACAAGAGTCAGTAGTATTTACTCATCACTTTTTTAATGAGGGTATGTTTGACTCAAAGAGGACCCACACACTCATTTTCCTCTCCTTTCCATTTCCACCCCCCTGAGCCCTATCCCACTCCATCTCATTACCTTTCTTCCAGGCTACAAGAAACTGCTCCATTTGGCACCTGCGAGGAAACATGAAAGACATGCAGAGGTATCCGTTCGACTTGTCCTCCCACCCCTTCAGAAAGATACCAGACCTTCATCTGGCACCTCTGTGCACAGCACAGCTGGAAGCTGGACCCGAGGAGAGTAAATATGTGTCTGCCCATTCCCTAACACTGTGTGCTGGCATCCAGTGTGTAGGGTCACCATACCACTCAGGCATCAGTTTAAAAAGCAACTTGTGCCTCAGATGCTACAAGTCGGCGTTCTCTAACAATACAGAAGGAAAAACATGATTGAATAATGGAAACAATTATTAAATAATGCAAACCTTTGCATCATTACCTTTATTGAAAGCTAATATATTTCTATATATGGCTTCTTGAACACTGGCATCTAGTTGTTGTTTGATTGAGCTCAATTCGGAGATACTACAGAAAATAAACATATGCATTAGACACACAGATCACTTTAACTAAAAGATATGTTCTGTTGCCACCAGGAGCGTCCATGGTTGCAGTCAAGCCAGTGGAACATTATCACGGCCAGCAAACTGTCTCTTGGAGACAGACTGGCTTTGAGGACATTTTCCCGAGTGACCTTAAAAGCCTGACAGTTGCATTCAGAGCATGCAAACTTTCTGAAGCTGGTCTTCCTAGGATTCAGGCATTTTCTGGGATCCTTGCCTCTCCTGCCCTTGCTTCATTGCAGGCATTATGAAGCTCCGTACACACATCCCCACACCTCCCTTTCCTCCTCCCTGCTGCCTCCCCTCTCCTCCTTCCTCCTGGCATCCCCCTCCCTCCCTACACTCCCCACCCCGTCACCCCTCTCCTCGCATCCCCTCACCCTTCTCCCCTCCTCCCTGTCCTCCCCACAAACCCCTCCCACCCCGCATCCCCCTCCTCGCACCTCCCCCTCTCCCCACAAAGCCCCTTTGCACTCACACCCCTGCCCCTCCCCCCACACCTCCTACCCGTATCCCGACACCCCTCACCCTCCCAACACTTTGTTTTGATCACAAAGAAGTGCTTTATTTTTGCTTGCTTTTAATATCAACCATCTGACTGAAAACACTCTTTCCTGTCCTCCAACAGCAAAACATTTTTATTTCGATATTCATAACGAACAGAAAAAAAACTGCATCACACTTACATGATTTGATATCCACTGCAGTTTTTGGTGACAAATATTAAAGGCACCGTGTCTTCAGTGAGTCCAGGCAGCAGTATTTGCAGCCTTGTATTAAACCAGAACTGGAGCTCGGGGCTGCTGGCATTTGAAAGAATTGACTGAATGCGGTTCAGAACTTCTCCCAGCAAAGCTTCACAGACACCAGGAGCAAAAACCACATTGTTCTGAAAAAGTCAGGGTTAAAACAACTTTAATAGAAAGATAGATACTATCTTAACTATACAGTAAATGGAAAAGTCCTGGGGAAAATTGATGTGCAGAGAGATTTGGGTGTTCAGGTCCATTGTTCCCTGAAGGTGGCAAAGCAGGTCAATAGAGTGGTCAAGAAGGCATACGGCATGCTTTCCTTCATCGGACGGGGTATTGAGTACAAGAGTTGGCAGGTCATGTTACAGTTGTATAGGACTTTGGTTCGGCCACATTTGGAATACTGCGTACAGTTCTGGTCGCCACATTATCAAAAGGATGTGGATGCTTTGGAGAGGGTGCAGAGGAGGTTCACCAGGATGTTGCCTGGTATGGACGGCGCTAGCTATGAAGAGAGGTTGAGTAGATTAGGATTATTTTCATTAGAAAGACGGAGGTTGAGGGGGGACCTGATAGAGGTGTACAAAATCATGAGAGGTATAGACAGGGTGGACAGCAAGAGGCTTTTTCCCAGAGTAGGGGTTTCAATTACTAGAGGACACGAGTTCAAAGTGAAAGGGGAAATGTTTAGGGGGGATATGCGTGGAAAGCTCTTTACGCAGAGGGTGGTGGGTGCCTGGAACGCGTTGCCCGCGGAGGTGGTAGACGCGGGCACGATAGCGTCTTTTAAGATGTATCTAGACAGATACATGAATGGGCAGGAAGCAAAGAGATACAGACCCTTAGAAAATAGGCGACATGTTTAGATAGAGGATCTGGATCGGCACAGGCTTGGAGGGCCGAAGGGCCTGTTCCTGTGCTGTAATTTTCTTTGTTCTTTGTTCTAAGGAGGGCAGGAGACATCCCAAAAAGACTGACAATCCATGTTGCTACCGTCCCTTTTATTCCATGAGTTACAAGTTTGCTCACAAGTCTCTTGTGTGACACTGTATCAAATGCTTTTTGGAAGTCCATGTACACCACATCAACAGCATTGCCCTCATCAACCCTCGCTGTTATCTCCTCAAAAAACTCCAGCAAGTTACGCAAACATGATTTTCCCTGAAGAAATCCATGCTGGCTTTCCTTAATTAACTCACATTTGTCCATGTGACTATTGAATTTGTCCCTAATTATATTTTCTAGAAGTTTTCCCACCACTGAAGTTAAACTGACTGGCCTGCAGTTGCTGGGCTTATCTTTACACCCTTTCTTGAACAAGGGTGCAATGTTTGCAATCCTCCAGTCCTCTGGCACCACCCCCGAGTCTAAGGAAGAGTGAAAAATTATGGCCAGCCCCTCTGCGATTTCCACCCTCACTTCCCTCACTATCCTTGGATGCATCTCATCTGGTCCTGGTGCTTTATCCACTTTAAATACAGACAGACGACCTAATACTTCTTTATCAATTTTAAACCCTTCTAGTGTCTGACTTAGCTCCTCTTTCAACATTGCCTGGGTTGTATCTTCTTCCTTAGTAAAGACAGCTGCAAAGTATTTATTTAATACCTCAGCTATGCCCTCTGCCTCCATGTGTAAATCCCCTTCTGGTCCCTAATCGGCCCCATTCCTCCTTTTACCACCCTTTTGCTATTTATATCCCTATAGAAAACTTTGGGATTTCCTTTAATGCTAGCTGCCAGTCTTTTTTCATGCTCTCTCTTTGCTTCTCTTATTTGCTTTTTCACTTCCCCTCTGGACCTTCTATATTCAGTCTAGTTCTCAATAACATTTTCTACCTGGCATCTGACATAGCACACTTCTTCTTTATCGTAATCTCTACCTCTTTGTCATCCAGGGAGCTCTGGATTTGTTTGCCTTACTTTTCCCCTTCAAGGGAACATACCTTGACTGTGCCCGAGCTATCTCTTCTTTGAAGGTAGACCATTGTTCATCTACCAGTTTTCCTGCCAGCTTTTGACTCCAATTTATTTGCCTCAGCTCCATTCTTACTCCATTGAAGTTGACCTTCCCTCAGTTAATTATTCTTACCCTGGATTGCTCTTTGTCCTTTTCCATAGTCAGCCTAAACCTTATGATACAATGATCACTGTCCCCTAAATCCTCTCCTACTGATACTTGATCCACTTGACCCACCTCATTCCCAAGAACCAGGTCTAGCAGTGCCTCCTTTCTCGTTAGACTAGCAACATACTGCTGTAGAAAATTTTCCTGAACACACTCTAGAAACTCTTGCCCCTCATTGCCCTTTACACTACTATTATTTCCAGGCTATGTTTGGATAATTAAAGTCCCCCATTATAACTACCCTATAATTTTTGCACCTTTCTGTAATCTCCTTGCAAATTTGTTCCTGCATGTCCTTTCCACTAGCTGGTGGCCTATAGACAACACTGAGCAATGTAACTGCACCTTTTTTGTTCCTTAGCTCTAGCCAAATTGATTCTATCCTCCACTTCTCTGGGACATCCTTTTTCTCCAGCACTGCAATGCTCTCTTTAATCAATACTGCCACCCCGCACCCTTTTTTCCCTTTCCTATCTTTCCTGTATCCAGGAATATTTAACACCCTTCTTTGAGCTACGTCTCTGTTATAGCCACAACATCATATTTCCACATGACAATCTGCGCCTGTACCTCACCAGTCTCATTAACTTATAGTGTACATTAATGATTTAGACATGAATATAGGAGGTATGATCAGTAAGTTCGCAGATGACATGAAAATTAGTGGTGTCGTAAATAGTGAGGAGGATAGCCTTAGATTACAGGACGATATAGATGGGCTGGTAAGATGGGCAGAGCAGTGGCAAATGGAATTTAATCCTGAGAAGTGTGAGGTGATGCATTTTGGGAGGACTAACAAGACAAGGGAATATACAATGGATGGTCGACCCTAGGAAGTACAAAGGGTCAGAGGGACCTTGGTGTACTTGGCCATAGATCACTGAAGGCAGCAGCACAGGTAGATAAGGTGGTTAGGAAGGCATATGAGATACTTGCCTTTATTAGCCAGGGCATAGAATATAAGAGCAGGGAGGTTGTGATGAAGCTGTATAAAATGCTAGTTAGGCCACAGCTGGAGTACTGTGTACAGTTGTGATTGCCACACTATAGGAAAGATGTGATTGCACAGGAGAGGGTGCAGAGGAGATTCACCAGGATGCTGCCTGGGCTGGAGCATATCAGCTATGAAGAGAGACTGGATAGGCTAGGGTTGTTTTCCTTAGAGCAGAGAAGGCTGAGGGGGGACCTGATTGAGGTATACAAAATTATGAGGGGCATAGATAGGATAGATAGGAAGAAACTTTTTCCCTTAGCGGAAGTGTCAATAACCAGACGGCATAGATTTAAGGAAAGGGGCAGGAGATTTAGAGGGGATTTGAGGAAAAATCTTTTGACCCAGTGGGTGGCTGGAATCTGGAACACACTGCCTGAAGGGGTGGTAGAGGCAGGGACCCACACAACATTTAAGAAGTATTTAGATGAGCACTTGAAATGCCATAGCATACAAGGCTATGGCCAAGTGCTGAAAAATGGGATTAGAATAGATAAACTTGATGGCTGGCGCGGACATGGTGGGCCGAAGGACCTGTTTCTGTACTTTATAACTCAATAACCACACTCCGTGCATTCACATACATGCACATTAACCCTGATTCAGACTTTATTACTTTCTCCCTTACTCTGACCCTACATAATAACGTACTATTCCCTACTCTTGTGCTATCTATCTCCCCCAGTATTCTGTGCATCTTGGTATTCCTCTCTAATCCTGATTCCCACACCCCAGACAAGTGACCAGTTTTGCATCCCTCCAATCTGAACTTCCTCTCAAGTTCCCATTCCCCCGACAATTTAGTTTAAACCTCCCCAACAGCACTAGCAAATCTCCCTCTGAGGATATTTGTCCCAGTCCTGCTAAGATGCAATCCATCCATCTTGTACAGGTCCCACCTGCCCCAGAACAGTCCCAATGTCTCAGAAATCCATTGCCCTCCCTCCTACACCAGTTCTGCAGCCATGAGTTCAATCGCTCAATTCTCTTATTCTTATGCTAACATGTTTTTGAGGTCCTGCTTTTTAATCTCCTTCCTAGCTCCCTAAAATCTGCCTTCAGGACCTCACCCTCCTTCTTACCTATGCCATTGGTACCGATGTGGACCACAACCTCGGGTTGTTCACCCTCCCCCAGAAGAATGTCTTGTAGCCACTCCGTGACTTCCTTGACCCTAGCATCAGGGAGGCAACACACCATCCTGGAGTCACATTTACTGCCACAGAAACGTCTGTCTGTTCCCCTAACTAACGAATCCCCTATCACTGCTGCCCTTCCACTCTTCTTCCCACCTTTCTATGCAGCTGAGCCACCTGTGATACCAAAAACTTGGCTCTCACTGCACTCCTCTGAGGAACCATCAACCTCACCAGTATCCAAAATGGAAAACCGATTAGCCAGCGAGATTGTCTCTGGGGACTCCTGCGCTACTTGCTTGGTTCTCTTCGACTGCCTGGTGGTCAGCCATTCCCTATCTGCCTGCATATTTCTAACCTACAGTGTGACCACCTCCCTAAACGTGCTATCCACGTAGTCCTCCACATCACGGATGCACAACAGTGACTCCAGCCACCGCTCGCTTTCCAAAACCCAGAGCTCAAGCTTCTGCAGCCGGTGACACTTCCTGCAGATGTGTATGTCTAGGACACGAGGTGCATCCATATGACTTCCCACATACCGCAGTATGTACATTCCACTCAGCAGAGCTGCCCTGCCATACCTTAACTTTACCGACTATTTATTATAAGTAGAATACCTTACCAGGTACTCACCAGACAGCTCCTTCCACTGCACTTAAGCAAGAACCAAATATTGGAGGATTAAAAAAGTATGCAAAAAGTAGAAAAATGGAGCACCTCCTCCCCCCTTCACCAAACTCGTCACTCACCAAACTCGAATCTCCACACTCAGCTTGCAGTCTGAACACCGTTTCGCAGGCTGCATCCAGACCTCTGTATTTATACCTTCTAAAGCTGAAACTGCAGCAACCAGATTTGACTAATCAGCTACTCTGCAGTAGAGCCTGTTAATCGCTGCCTAAGCATGTAAGAAACTTACTTTACTTTCTTAACCCTAATTTACTTCCTTAACCCTACTTTATCTAGAGAGTAAATCCCAGTTAAATGCTGACTGCAGACCAGACTTTTATGAAGATAACACTTAAAATCCTCAGTCACCAAACTCAAATCTTCACACTCAGCTTGCAGTCTGCACTCTGTTTTCTCATCGAGCAAAACAAAGTACTGCTGTAGAGTTTCTGATGTAAGATGATCGATCTGAAACAGTGACTCTGTGTCTTTCTCCACAGACGCTGCCTGACCTGCTGAGTGTTTCCTGCATTTTCTGTTCTTATTTCTGTAGAGGTGTTTGTTTTCATCATCACAACTACATTGATTCCCACACAAATGACCCATACAGCACTTCCAACTACAAAGCAGATTTTAATTTACAATATTATTAACCACTTTTAGAAAGCAGCTTCAACTTTAGAGCATCATTCTATTCCATTGGAACTGGACACAATAGTTACATTAACCTGCTTGGTGTTAATAGTGATGAACACTTTGGAAACTATACAATTCATTTGGAGAAATTGTTGTGTGGTGGTGTTTACAAACAGATACTGATCTAAAACAGATTGAAATAATCTCCTACCTGGTTAACAGCAGTTCTGAATGCGTCAATGAACTCAATAACAGTGTCACTGGTGATGTTCCTGAAAATTTTCTGTACATCGTAAGCATTTCTTAGTGTCCCATTGGTACCAGCCAACTCCCCCAGTTGAGATGCAGACAGTAATGATACAGCATTGAGCTGTGAAAAATGAAAAGAAAACAGCATGTAAATCCTCTGTCACTAATCTTCTGCCAGCCTATTTTGAGAAATGACCTTATAGAAATATTATAAATTCAAAAATCTAGCTCAGGCAATCTAGCCAGCAGTCCAAGTCATTGCATCAGCTTCATGGGGTCAGACTGAAAAAGGTTGTTGGAACAGTGTGCAAACAAGCAATTTAATTGGCAATCAGAGCCTTAACAATTCTAGGAATGGCCATTGCTGGTGTGCGCTTCAACTCCTTTACCAAGATGTTGTCTAAAGGCAGGTTAAAACAGTGTTCCAGCTCGGGCTTGGCCTCCTCAGAGCCTGTTTTTAGAATGTTACTGTGGAAGATTTGGAATAAAGGGGAAAAGATAGCTCATTTGGCTAGCACCCATGTAAACAATTTGGAGTAGAGAAATTCCCTGTGGGTTCTCCCAAATGTTCACTATAATTTCGTCAGGAACCCAAAGGAAACTGCATAAACATCTGTTGGAAGTGGAATTTAGATCTGGTGGGGGGGGATTTCATGTTCTTCCCTGTGGTGAGTTTGGAGGTGAGGACAGCATTTAAATGAGGCGGGATGGTGGTGGGGGGGGAGCCCTACCTCCACCCCAATTAAGTCCATAACGTGAAGGCCCATGGATGGCCTTCCCACCCTGCCACCAATTGAGGCCCTTAAGCGGGCAATTAATACGAACATACGAATTAGGAGCGGGGTAGGCCACTCATGACCAATTAAGGGCCTCATCCCGCATTGTCATTTTAGCCCAACGGCGGATGGGCCTGTTGCCACCCAGGGAGCATGCCAAGCAAACCCATGCGGGTTGCTTAACAGCTCCGGGCAGTTGGAGGGGGGGTGGAGCCTTTGTTAAAAGGCACTTAGTGCCTGATGGAGCGACCCAGCATTGGGAAGGTGGGGGCCCACTGAGGGCCATCCCCTGACCTTGCTACCGAAACCACTACAACGCCTTCCCCGTGACCCTGACCCTGCAAAACCCCTTCTGCCATGACTCACCTGTAGCCTGGGTCCATCAACGATCCCAGGCTTCCGGTGGGATGCATTACCAAAAGCAGGCACTGCCTCCATGGTGGCGCTGCTCAGTAAAAGAGCAGCCAGCCTCTGATTGGCCAGCAGCACTCAGAGGATGGGATTTCCGTCGCCGAGGTCCTTAATCCCAGGGAAGGTCCACCGCTGTCCTCTTACATGCCTAATTGGCACATAATGCGGCAGGCCTTCCCCAGAGGAAACGACGCGGGGCTCTCGTCAGCTCTTCAGCCAGACTGAGACCCCCATCACCTACATAAAATCCCCCTCCAGTGTGACTACCTGGTTAATATTATCCAGGTGGGTACAGTATACAGGGGTACATTATTTAATAATGCTGATATGGATATCATATTCCTGTGCTCATCACCTAATTTACATGTAAATAAAGCAAATTAAAAATTATACTTTTGTAGCAACACTGTTAATGTTCCTTATATGTTCTATATATCTTAAGATTCAATAGGCTACTTGATCATATTTTCTTTAGTAGAGGGATATCATTTACCAACGCAGACTGCTGAGTAATCAGATTACTGTAAACAACAAAAATAATGACCAGGATCAAATGGTTACAGAAATTTTAATGAGAATCAGGTGGTTTGATTTTATTGGATGCTCCAGGTTTGCATGGGAGTATAGTATGGAAGACACAAAGGAATTGATTTATATCCCAGAGTAAGTTCAAATGAAGAAGGTCTTTTTTCCCAATTGAGCTCATCATTCTGGAACATCAAACCAACTGCATCTGATTTGTTAAATTGTCCTCACTTTTCCCAGTAATTCGTTCCTGTTATTAATCATATTCTGTGTAAAGAAATAATTCTGAACACCTTGGATGCAAAATTGGGCTTGGTAATGTCCATTGTTTGGGAGTCATGGGTTCTGTTCAGGAACCAAAATGGCATCCAATACTCAAGCACACTTTTGTTGCGAATCATGCCATCTTGGTGAGGGTGATAGCACATGCACAATTAACGTCCACCAGAAGTATGCAGAGCAGGCAGTTCATGATGTCAATCAGCGTGAAGCGATGCTTTGACACTAACTGTGCTATTTTGCAGCTCAACGCTCCAGCACAGCTATATGCATGTTAAGCAGCAAGAAGGACCCCCACATTCTTTTTAAAAGGATCATCAACAGCTTACAGGTTAGTTGCTGGTTGAGTTATTCTGGCTATTGCTACAATTTTACAAGTGTTTAGTGCTTTCTATAGCTCCTTCAAATTGCAAAAATCTATAGGAAGTGGTATGCTGAAGGACTTGTCGCTGTCTTCAAGGCTGCTGCACATCCAGTTGCTCCCACACATGGGTGCGCTAGTCGGCATTCACCCTGGAAGACACATGACTGGAAGAATCAGCAGAGGCCATATATGGCAGGACAGGCTACTGGCAGGAGGAGGAGAGGGAGAAGGGCTTTCAGTAGAAGGCCATATCCACCCAGGGTGTTCAAGGAGTAATTCCTCGACCTGAACCTCAGCAAGGAAGAATATTTGAGACATCTACACTTCAGTAAGGACGTCCTCGCTGAAATCTGTCACCTGCTGCCAGCTTTAAGCGCTCCTAGGAAGTTACAATTTTGGATTCCCTGCTGATGAGTGTAGCCAATGAACAGCGTAGTTAGTGCTGCATGGAAATCATTATAATGAGCAGTCGAAGTTGATGGGCTGCCTGCACGTCAATGAAGGGGCACAGGTTAATCGTGCATTATGATTCCAGGGCCATTTTTGGGGACTATCCAATTTAGCCCCCATTGTTTCCACTGGCAGGAAAGTCGCCGACTGGACTTGACATGACTTGCATATATATAGTACCTTTCACGACCACAGGACATCCCAAAGCATTTTACAGCCAATGAAATATTTTTGAAATGTAGTCACTGTTGTAATGTAGGAAATGCGGCAGCCAATTTGCACACAGCAAGCTCCCACAAACAGTTATCATGCTAATGAGCAGGTGAGGCCACACCTGGAGGACTGTGTACAGTTTTGGTCTCCGTATTTAAGAAAGGATATAATGGCATTTTGGCAGTTCAAAAGAGATTCACTAGGCTGATTCCTGGGATGAAGGGTTTGACTTATCAAGAATGGCTAAACAGGTTCGGCCTTTATTCATTAGAGTTTAGAAGAATGAGGTGTGATCTTATTGAAACGTACAAGATTCTGACGGGGCTTGACAGGGTAGATGTTGAGAAGATGTTTCCACTAGTGGGGGAATCTCGAACTGGGGGACATAGTTACAGAATAAGGGGACACTTATTTAAAACTCTGAGGGTAGTGAATGTCTGGAATTCTCTACCCCAGAGAATTGTGGAGGCTAAATCACTAAAAATATTTAAAGAGGAGGTAGATAGATTTTTGAAATATTGGAGAGTTGAGGGGTATGAGGAGCTGGCACAAAAGAGGAGTTGAGGTCTGGAGCAGATCAGCCATGATCTTATTGAATGGCGGGGCAGGCTCGAGGGGCCGAATGGCCTACTCCTGCTGCTATTTCTTATGTTCTTATGTAATCTGTTTTCCAATGTTGATTGCGGTCAATGGAGGGAAGTCCCCTGCTCATCTTCCAAAATAGTGCCTTAGGATGTGTTACATCCACACGAGGGCAGACGGGGCCTCAGTTTAACCTCTCACCCAAAGGGCAAGCAGTGCTCCTTTAGGAGTATCAAGCATGATTTTTGTGCTCAAGTCCTGGAGTGGGATTTGAACCCACAACTTGCTGGCTCAGAGGTGAGAGTGCTACCAACTAAGCAACAGCTAACAGAGGACATGGATTTAAGATCATTGGGGGAAAAAACTAGAGTAGAGGCAGGAAGAATTTTTTTTTTTACAGAATGAGTTGTTATGATCTGGACTGCATGACCTGGAAGCAGATTCAATAGTATTTTTCAAAAGAGAATTAGATGCATACTTGAAAAAAATGAAGGGCTATGGGGAAAGCACAGAGGAGTTAGTCTAATTGGATAGCTGTTTCAAAGAGCTGGCACAGGCACTATGGGCTGAATTGCCTCTTCTGTGTTATATGATTCTGTGATTCTTTGGGATTAATGCTTGCTATGTAACAGGGGGATTTTTTTTTTTTAAATCCTACGCTTGTTTAAGACTTAGCATCTATAGGGTAAATACAGTGCTCCCATTGTGTATCATGAGATGGTGAATTATGACTTCAGTTGGGAGTATATCTCAGGCTTGCGTTTTCTTTCAGCATGACTCAGTTCCGACAGCATGTGAACACTGAATGTACCTGTGTATGAATAGTACAGTTAGTGTATTTTCTACATTACCAAACCTACATTTGGAACTCAAGTGGAACCAAATCATGTGGTTGACACTTAAGCTTTATTGTTGCATTCCTGACTGTCTAAAGTCTTTCATATAACCACTGGGCACTTTGTTATATTTTGAATGAAGATGTTCTCTAGCCAATTGAGCTGGCTAAGATCCTTCATCTGTGCAACAATTGGTACTAATGTGTGTCTTTTGTCCACTCCGACTTGACAATTCCCAGCCCGTGGTATTGTGATAAAGCCCCAATCGGGCTCAGGAAAATAAATTTTGACGTTTACGATCACTTTCCCCTGTAATTTGAGTAACTTACACCAATGAAGTTCCTGTTCAGAGCTAGCAGCTTGCTGTATGTGACAAATGATCGGAATCTGCCAAAGTTAATCAGGAGCCAAACCATGTTTCCATTCGTATTAGCAGTACATGCAGATCCTGGAATAGTAAATAGACTAATTATATCAATGTTTCATGAATAAAACAAGTGGCTGACACCCTAATTGTGCACACATAAGAGTGAGTGACCTGCAGCCCCTGATTTTTTTCATCTATAAATTTAAATAGGCAGAAAATCAGGGACTGAAGGCTCACAACTTTACACCCGTGCTGCCTGGGAGTGTCTGATCTGAGAATCAGCCATGCATTTAACTTGGAGTGCATCTTTCTCCATCAACACTTTAAATCTATTGACGAATTGTGTATCATCCTGTGACTGGAGTACCTCCAACTGAATTAAAAACTTAATGAATCCGAAACAAGGTTGTTTATCATCAAATAGCTAAACTCAAGTAGGAACAGCCCAGTGGTCCTGTAGCTCTGGCTTCCCAAAGTGATTGCTGGTGCAACATTCAGTACTGGTTTGAAATGTCAAACCATTTGCCATAATTAAGACAAGTTTCATTACTTCTTATCCAGACATCTACGGGGGATTTTTAACCAAAAAGGAAAGATCTGGGTCAGGTTGGAGGTTGGGGGGGATGGGGTTAAAGTCTTAAAAAATCAGACTCCCAACTGAAACCCACCTCCAACCCGCCCACTTCAGCCATTAACTGAGGTGGGAAGGAGGGCAGGCAACCAACCTGTACCAAGGAGGCGGATGCACTTTAAATATGTTAATGAGGCTGAAAGCCTCATCATTATTCAGCTATTTGACTGAAACTGTGATTGGCCGGGTTTCACGAACCTCGCAAAACCTGAAAGCCATGCCCCCAGGTGAGGGTTTTCCTGATCCGGGAGGTGAGTATCTTTATACCAACCTCATAAATCCAGCATGTGTGCCTGAGCAACTCCTTCCCCATGAAGCCTCTGATTTCCCACCCCCCACCCCCCCAAGATCTCTGATCTTCCCCCCCCCACCCAAGGAGAGATAGATAGAATAAGTCTGAAGCTTAGAAAAATGATCTCATTAAAACATACATGATTCTGAGAGAGGCAGGTTAGATACTAAGAGAATGTCTCCCCAGGCTGGAGTGTCTAAAACTAGGGCCATTGCAACAACTCCTCTAATTATTTTTTGTTGTGCGTGTCCTACTCATTTAAGTGTGCGGTACTTTAAAACACAGTATCGCAAAGGTGACGACTTGTGCGCGGCTATGCGGTAACTTCCAGGTTGCTGCATGGTTGTGCAACTTAGCGGGAACATTGGGGTATATTCTCAGGATAAGAAGTCAGCTATTTAGGACTAAAATTAGGGAAAATTTCTTCATTCAGAGGGTTGTGAATCTTTGGAATTCTTTACACCACAGGGCTGTGAATGCTCAGTTGTTGATCATTAGATTTTTGGTTTCGAAGTGAATCAAGGGTTGTAGAGATTGGGCAGGAAAATGGAGTTGAGGTTGAAGATCAGCTACGTTCTCAATGAATGGCAAAGCAGACTCGAGGGACAGTATGGCCTACTCCTGCTCCTATTTCTTATGTTCCTCCCTACGTTTTGTGTCATAACTGCTTGCTATCACAGAAGGGGAGGCGAAGATCAATGTGGATTTGTCCCACCCTTCTGAAGCAGGTTTCATGAGGGAAAATAAGGGAGCGAGGAGTGGGGGAGCTAGCAGTTGGAGAAAAGCTTTCCAGTGTAACAGAAGCAGAGTTACACAAGGCATAATTTCAGTATGAAATTCTGTAAAGTTTCTGTGAATTTCACCAATGCTAAGGATCCTGAGTAAGCTCCATCACTGCATGTTTCATGAGGTATTCCGAGGTTTTTTCAAATGCAGTTCTACCTATACTCAATATAATGAGCAAATTGGTATCGCGTGCATGCAAGCCTGTCTGCATTGGACAGAAGGCTGGTTATACATTACCTATTGAATTAAGTTGGTGGGTCAGATATTTTATAATAAAATTGTAGGTGCTGTTGTGTTGCTCTGTTGATAACTCTGGATATAACTTGTCCAGTTCTTCCACTCTGTAATCATAAAAATGTACAAACAATGTGTGATAATATGGTGTTTAACATTGGTCTAATAAAAGAGAAGCTTTTGGTTTATTTAGTGAACACATGAAAGTGAAACATTCTTTGCTGTGTATTGTTTTCATTTTGTGGGGGTAAAAAGATTTATTATTTTCTGCCCTTGCACAATCCCTGCCAAATGCGAGAAGGCATCTTGGCATCTGTTAGTGAGCTAGTTGCTTGAAAGTGCTCAAGAGAAAGCATAAAATCTGCAATGCATGTTCATCCTTTTACTGCAGGAGTAGCAGCGAAATACTGTGCATGTGTATTCTATGCTTTGCATGAAAAAGCAATGTGGATACGTATTCCCCGATGAATAATATTGGAGTCGATTTTAACTTCCCACCTGGTAGGAAAAGAACACCAGAAGTTTGGCCACTCATTTGCAGCCTGCCTGGTGTTACCTTAATGAAAAGGAAAATCAGGCCACGTGTAAAAACGGGCAATGCATTCGCTAGTGCCTGTTTCCTGCCCAGCAGCAACAGTTAACTTCAACTGGAAAACATTAAGTCCTCGGGCCCGTGGGATCCTTTCATTTTGACCACACCAATCTTTTTAGGGTTTCTGTAGCTCTTCCACCAACAATCCATTGAATGAGTGGGAAAACCCTACAGAAATTTACCCCCATTGTCGAAAATATGCAACTTGCTCTGGTTCATGCCCAGTAAATGTGATGATTAATAGAAGTTCCAGATGAGATCACGGTCATGCTGTGAAACACTTTGTCTCATGAAAGGTGCAAGTTCTTTCTTTCTAAGATCTTTAAAAGCTTGCTTTAAAGGTTTCTCCAATGAAAACTGTACCAACTAAATAGAATACAAAACAGATGGTGTCTCGTACCAACAAGCTACAGTTCAGAAATGACACACACACCTCACTCAAAGGCATAATTTGAAAAACATGAATCACTTACCATTAAAAATGGCATTTGACCTGAAATCACTACATAAACAATAGGCATATACTCACATGGCTTGGTAAGATTTGCAGGTTATGTTGATGGGTATGATGTCAAGTTCTCTTTGTGTAATACTGGGCAGCAGAAGACATAATTTGCTCTGGAACCAGTCAATATAGTCAATGGTGTTAAATGTAGGAAAGTGTGGTTCCAGCAGCTCCATGAATCTGCTCAGCATTATGTCCCTCACTGCTGTGTTTTCAATGGCTGTAATGCCCACCTGAAATGAAGAGAATAATGTGTGGATTATTTATATAACCCTTGTGAGAACAGCTGTGACATTTTTACATGAAAAATAATTTATCAGCTCAAAATGTGTGGCTATTCCTGTGTACTCCTGCCTTAATATCTGGCGAATCACTAGAATGGCTGGAAACTAGACCAGGATATATATATCCCTGTTCTCTACCTGGCAGATAAATGTCCAGGATGGCTCTTGGAAATGGAGCCTCACCCCAGGCCTTCAATGAGAATTGGTGTATCGTTGATTGGTGCAAGTATGCCTAGGCATATAGGCCAACCCAGGAGCCATATGTATGGACCACTGGAGAGGCGTTGCCGTAGTGGCAATGTCACTAGACTAGTAATCCAGTGCCCAGGCTAATGCTTTGGGGACATGGGTGCAAAGCCCATGACGGCAGATGGTATAATTTAAATTCAATTAATAAAAAATCTGGAATTAAAAGCTAGTCTAAATGGTTATTGTGAAACCTTTGTTGATTGTTGTAAAAACACATCTGGTTCACTAATGTCCTTTAGGGAAGGAAATCTGCCATCCTTACCTGTTCTGGCCTACATGTGACTCCAGACCCACAGCATAGTGGTTCACTCTTTAAAAAAATGCCCTCTGAAATGGCCTAGCAATCCACTCAGTTCAAAGGCAATTAGGGATGGGCAATAAATGCTGGCCTAGCCAGCGATGCCCACATCCCACAAAAAAAATTAATAAGAGTCCAGGCCAAGATCAAGGACTGAACCCCAACAAAGAGGAATAGGACTACTTTTCTTAAAAATATTTTTTCATCAGCCTCATTGGCAAGTGGTTGGAGTAAAATCTTTCTGGGAAGGGGCCCCAATACCACTTCCCCGCTCCCTCACCCCACAAACCTACTAACGCTGTAATTTCTGGCATAGATACAATGGTGGGTGCCCTCGTGACATAGATGTCTACTAATGCTAAGCAAATGAAGGGACCTGCGCCTAGCCCTATGCATTTTGGCAGGGCCAACAGCAGAATTTCCAGAATGGGAACATCTTGGCACTGGTTCAGTGGCACAGGACATGGGCATACCGATACATGGGTTGCAGAAATCCAGGCTCAAGGCCTCACTCCAATATTCCTAATCACTGTGGGTTGCTGTGGTAAGTCTCCTATCCTTGCTACCTCAACATAAAGGATAGAAGCCTGGGGGAATGTCATTGCTTGAGTGACTGTCATTGGTGCTACTTTGAGCACAAACTGTAAGGTCCAGATACCAATGCTAACTTTTAACTAGTGCCAATATTCTGTCAGTTTAAAAGGAGGTGAAATTGGTCTTGGGTGGTAATAGCAATAGCTAATTGGCATCCAATTATACAACCCACCTGATTTTGCTTTCCACTGCATCCAACAGAAATTACCACCCATTTCTGTCCATTTTGTGCCTCCACCAAAGTTGAATTTTAGCCCCAAGATCTGTTCCATACTTTATGTGGTTCAACATTAAAAAATTAGGTTTGGAAATATTGTGTGATAGAATCAGCAGCGTTTTGAGACATAGGGTAACTTTCACCTTCACAGCCCTTTGTAGGCCCTGTCCAATTTTCAACCTGTAGAAAGTCAATGGGATGAAAATTGGGCAGGTTCTACAATTTAGGGGTGGCACAGTGGCGCAGTGGTTAGCACCGCAGCCTCACAGCTCCAGGGACCCGTGTTCGATTCTGGGTACTGCCTGTGCGGAGTTTGCAAGTTCTCCCTGTGACCGTGTGGGTTTTCGCCAGGTGCTCCGGTTTCCTCCCACAGCCAAAGACTTGCAGGTTGATAGGTAAATTGGCCATTGTAATTTGCCCCTAGTGTAGGTAGGTGGTAGGGAATATGGGATTACTGCAGGGTTAGTATAAATGGGTGGTTGATGGTCGGCACAGACTTGGTGGGCCGAAGGGCCTGTTTCAGTGCTGTATCTCGAAATAAATAAATAAATGGGTGGGACATCTGTTCCGGCCAATCACTGCCCAGATGGTAAAGGTAGAAATTATCTACATAGACACTGAAAATTCCACAGACTAAAGGAAACCTATCTCACCACTTCTAAATCATGATTAAATTGGGTAATGTAGTTGTCCAAGTCACTGAAACTTCTCCTTGCGAGGGCATTGAGGATCTGGCTGATTTTGTCTGTGTTGTTCAATGCAGAGATCACAGTCAATGAAGACAGCTGTTGTGGGCTGAGCAGGTCCAACACTTCAAACTAAAGAAATGAAACGATGTTCAAATTAAACTACAGTGATATTCATGAGACACCAAACTATGTAAAAGAAATCGTGTCCATAATTGGAGACCAGAGGCAGGGTTTTGGCCACAATATGGGGCAGGAAATGAGGTGGTTGGCCTTTTAATTTCATGCCACCAGTTGGCATGCTGGTTTATCGGCACCATCCATCTCCCGAGCCAATTTCGGGAACGCCGGATTGGGTGGAGCGGCTACCCTCCCACAAGCGGCACGTAGATTGTTAAGGTAATTAAAAGGCCAATTAAGGCCATTGATCAAAAGCCAACTGGCATTTTCCAGTCAGTCTGCAGGCCCCGCTGTGGCACGGACAGCACAGCAGCTGCCTGGAGGCAACCTCCCAATGGTAGACTGAGGTCAGTGCTCCAGGATAACTCTGAGGCAACTCCCCCACCTACCTAGCCACAGCTGCGGCTACAGGCTGCCCTGTGGAGGGCCACACAATGGTGATCCGGCAGCTGTAGCCAATTTTTAGTTCAAACCTTTTTAAAGTGCCAAGAGGGTGCCTGAAGGTAGAGGTGCCCTCTCTCTCCCTTATGGGCAACAGCAGGCTGCTGATCCTTAGGTGCTGGAGGGCGTCCTCCAGCTTCGAGAGCCACTGTTCTTAATTGGATGGCAAGCGAGCCCTTTGGCCACTAATTTGCCAATCCAGGCAAAAAAATCACATCAGGTGACTACTCCCGCTGAAACAGAAAATCCTGCACCAAATATCTAAAGAGTAAAAAGTATGAAAAAGACACCAAAGTTTCAATAACTTACACCAGAAAAGTCCTTATTCAGAGCTGTGAAGTCGCTGTAGTTAAATTGTGCAATGAATCTAAAGAAGTTGTTTATTAACCATTCACGGGTTCCATTAGTACTATTCACACATGCGATACCTAGGGAACCTGCAGGAAAAACACTAATGCTGTTGGCTGCATGATTTCATACACAAATCAAATTATTTATAAGGCAGTAATGCATGGTTTTCTTGTTTTACAGTAATTTGTTGCACTTGATTTTGTATTCCATTGAACACCTAAGATCCAAATGCCTCCATCGTCAGCACCTTTTACTGTGTAAAGTAAACACGGTTCTCCTTCCACCCTGTATTCTGCTCATAATACTCCAACGATACCAGAAAGTTCTCAATTGAGAAAGAATAAGAAGATCACCCTGCCAAATGTGTGTTACTGGGCAGCTCATCTCCATCTGTGAGATTGAAAAGGTGGTTTTGCACTGCGTTCCTTTGGTTCCAAAGGAATAAGAATGATTTTCCTCTTCCCCACACTATGCTGGATCCCACAATGGGCTATAATATGAGTGCAGCGTTATTCCGGCATGGGTGTCACAATTGGCAACCTGCCCATGCCTATTCACTTCAACTTGAGCTGCACCTGCTCTTTGCTGAGTGATGCATGAATCTGTGGCTGGACCTCTGTGGTTCACGTTTCCAATTCTGGTGTCGCATCAGCCGGTTTGGCTGTGTGACCATCAGGACAGCGTCCACTCAAGATTTTCCAGTGCACACAGGGGACGTACCTCGTGTGCAACATTCTGCTGCAGTAATGCTGCATCGGCCACACAGAATGTGAGCAGTGGTGCATTGCGCCCTATGGCAGCGGTGGTAGGCCTCTGTACTGCTGTTTGACATGGTGCTACATGAACCATTTTCTAGCCCAACATTTCCAAAATGCCCCATGCTTTTAAAGGCCACTAATCCCCTTGATTTCCTGCTTGGATCATTAAACACTACTGGCTCCTCATGCCTATCCCATGACAGAGCCTTATGCTGCAAATAAGAATGCAGCTGAAAGCTTCTGATCCCCACCGAAAGAAAAACAGGAACTTCCCATGCACCAATGTCCTCTTTGGGTTGCTACTGAACCCTGCGCAGACTGAGAAAGAGCTCAGCGCTAGCCCCACTACCAGGTTATTTTCGGCTATCCATGTATTTGGGTGGCTCATTATTAAGTGGAAACACCTCACCTTGCCTCATTTATATGACAGCATTAGCCCAGGCCTACTTTTGCCCAATTCAAGAAATCCTGGATATTCCAGGTGCAGTGATGAGGACAATCAGCCTCAATATCTTCTCACAATGTAGAAGAAATTAAGTGTTTTCTCCATGATCTTATTTCTATTCAACAATATCAAGTTTGTTTTATGTTAAAACATCTCACTGCGTCCCCTACATCATTACATTAAATAGAATATTGTCAAAGAGTCATTCAATTTATTCTGTGAAGCATATCTGGGCAAAAATGACAAATGAATACATTACCTGATAAACTGAGTTGGAAATTCAGGAAGTTTTTACCAAAAATATAGATGTCATTCGACTGTGACAATGTAAAATTTAGGTATAAACTGTCCAGCCCTTTCAATCTGGAGAGATAAAAAAAAAAGAAAATTACAATATGGTGAGAATCCAAGGACTGTAACTGTGTGTTTGTTAGTTATCTACATTTTTAATCACATGTTCTTATGTCTGCAGCTGTTGTAATAAGGTCTCTCTCTGATGCAGACCTCGTCACACTCCTGCTCATTGATTTCCCCTCTATCTCTAATCTGGAGAAAATGCAGGATGCAATTACAGAAGAATTAAAAGCAATTCAGTTAAAACAGCAGCGACACAGTTTATGTTCATAGAATCATAGAATAGTTACAGCAAAGAAGGAGGCCATTCGGCTCATCATGTCCGTGCCAGCTCTCTTCAAGAGAAACTCACCTAGTCCCACTCCCCTGACCTTTCCCGTAGCCCTGCAAGATTTGTCTCATCAGGTGCTTATCCAATTCCCTTTTGAAAGCCACAATTTAATCTGCCTCCACCACACTCTCAGGCAGTGCACTGCTGTGCATGATTCAATTTTTGTTCGAATTAAAGCTTGAAGTAAATGAGTGACATGGGACATTAGAAATGTTGCCACAATGAAACCACATAGTGATACCAGACTGTTCTACACATGCTAATGACCAAATATATTCTTAAAAAGTAGCCATGGGTACCATGACATTATTTATTCTCATCACCCTTCCTCTAATGGGGTCCTCAAAACAATATACAATACTGCAGCAGCAATTTAACCAAGGTCATCGACTTCAATGAAATAAAAATCGGGGTAAATGTAAAACAGGCTGCCAATTCACTGTCACGCCTCTTACAATATCACACAAAGTCAAGATTCACCCAGCATGTGATATAAATAAGATCCTAAAAGCATTAAATGAGCTTTATACATAAAATATCACAAACAAACTGATTTATTCAAACAGACATGGTCAGTGCACTGACTTTTAATTTGCTGAAACTAAGAAGGTTGCCCGTCAATAAACCCTGTACAATGTGTATTTTATACTCACATGGCTCGAAATGATTCACATGATATATTTGTGGGTATCGTGGCTAGCTCCTTGGCTGTGATACCAGGCAGCAGCAATTGTAATCTGTGCTGGAACCATTCAGCATAATCTGTGGTGTTGAATCTTACAAACTGGGGTGCCAACAGCTGCATGATCCTGCTCAGCATTGCGTCTCTTACTGTGTGTTGAATGGCTGGAATGTGCATCTGAAACAAAAGGTTATGTTGATTCATTGACTATGCAGCAGCAATTTACATGAAAGTGAAATATACTGGAGGTAGACGTTCAGCTTCACTGTCCAGGTGGCAATCTGCAAATCGTATCACATGCCCTTTACAGCACCTGCCTGATTTTCATTCCATTGATTTCACTTCTATAAAGGCCATGGAATCTTGCCCTGCCAATTATACCTTAGGCGGTGAGTTGAAAATCTACCCCCATAAGTCAAAAATGATCTTTCTGCTCTGATATTTCCTACATTTTAGAAAAATGTACATCTCACATCCATCCCGTTAAACACAGTTGCAGAGTTTGGTAATCATGTTTTCTCTATCAATTGATGAAAGAAATACCACAAGTTCTGATAAGCGTAAACTAGTAGACTTAGAAGCAAGAGCTGCAAATACATCTTAGTTACGTCTGTGTTCTATCTTTTTCACTATTGCAATCAGTCCTATTATTGGTACACATTGTATTTACCAACACAAACTGGGCTGAATGTTGGCTTTGTGCAAAAGTGTAAAGCAATAGCAAATCGCAGCCTGTTTTACAACTCTTCTCGTTTTTATTTAATTGGCTTCAATAGAAAATGGGGAGAGCTGTGAAACAGGCTGCCAACTCACTATCATCCACTTTATCTGATTGCAGAGTCAAAATCTACCCCACTTATTATTACTGCCCAGACTGATGCCAGTTAAAATGTGAAATGTTTCAGCACCTCAGTTCAGAAGCTGCAACGTAACATAATTGAAAGGAATGCCTAAAACACCAACGTCGTGTTCGTGTCAGTGCTTTTACTTCAATAAAATACGATCAGCGTTATAGCTAGAAAATTCTAATAATTTCCAAAACATCCCTTGCCTATTATTTTGGTAACCTTCTGAGAATAAAGTAAAACAAAGTTGTGAATTTATCTGTGCGCGATCAGAAAATTGTTGATTCTTCTCTCTTCCCATTCAAATGTGGAAGTGTAATAATTCAAAATTAAAAATGCAGTATACAATAGAACCAATTTGAAAGTTAACAAGGAAGCCAAACATATCCAAGGGCTAAAGGGAAAGTATCTTACCATTTGTGTGTTGTTAATAAATTGGGTAATGTAGGCGATCAAGTCAGTGAAGCTTCTATTGCCGAGGACATCAATGATCATATTGATGTGAGATGTGTTATTCAATGATTTTACAGTCAGTCCAGCAAGTTCCAGTGAACTCAGAAGGTCCAGTATCTCAAACTACAGAAAGCAAAAGCCATTATATAATATATATTGAAATCACTAAAACAATGAGTTCAGGGAATTTAAATTAGGCATTGGAGCTCAATATCTGCCTGGAATCTGTATCATACGCAGTGAAGTGTAAATAACTTACTACTGAGATGTTCTTGTTCAGAAATAATAAGTCTGTGTAGGAAACATGTGCCATGAATTTATGAAAGTTCTTTAGAAGCCAGTCACGGACTCCAGTCGTGTTAGAAGCGCATGGAATACCTTTGGAATCTGTAGGGCAAAGGTCAACATTACTACCTGACAAATCTACACAAGAGGTAAATTCCTTATACAATTGTGGAACAGTAATGGAGGATTCTGTGATCCTCTGAGATTATAATAGTTCTCTCACTGCTGGAGTTCCCATTTCACAGTATTATGTTTCAATGCATTTCATGGTGAGGAAGCCAGCCAGGGGCCAGTTAAAAAGCGGGTAAATTACTCATTCCATTCTGCTAGACAGGGAATTTAATGCCGACACTTTTGGTGGAGGATAATGCTTCTGCCTAAATCAGGTCTGAAGGGGAGCCCACTATGGCTGCACCATTCAACATAAGGTCAGAAGTAGGGATGTTCGCTGATGATTGCACAGTGTTCAGTACCATTCACAACTTCTCAGATAATGAAGCAGTCCATTCCCACTTGCAGCAAGACCTGGACAACATTCAGGCTTGGGCTGATAAGTGGCAAGTAATATTTGTGCCACAAATCTGCCATGCAATGACCATCTCCAACAAGAGATAATCTAACCATTACCCCTTGATGTTCAACTGCATTTTCATCGCTGAATCCCCCAGCTTCAACATCCTGGGGGGTCACCATTGACAAGAAACTTAACTGGGTACAGCGAGTGTCATGACCAGAGCACTCAGCTGTGCAAGGAGGGAGGAAAAAAGACAAGAGAGCAATAGTGATAGGGGATTCTGTAGTTAGGGGAACAGTTAGGCATTTCTGTGGTCACAGATGTGATTCCATGATGGTATGTTGCCTCCCTGGTGCAAGGGTCATGGATATTACCGAGCGGCTACAGAGCATTCTGGAGGGCAAGTGCGCACAACCAGAGGTCATGGTCCACACTGGTACCAACGATATAGGAAGGAAGAGGGATGAGGTCCTGCAGGCTGGTTTAGGCAGTCAGGAAAGAAATTAGCAAGTAGGACCTCAAAGGTAGTAATGTCTAGATTATTCCCAAGGCTGTAGAGATGGTACAGGAGGGAGGGCTTCAGATTTCTGGGGCACTGGGACGGGTTCTGGGGAAGGTAAGACCTGTACAAGCTGGACGGTCTACACCTAGAACCATCGAACTGTAGAAAACTTACAGCAGAGACGGAGGCCATTCAGCCCGTCGTGTCTGTGCCAGCCTAAAAAACTAGCTGCCCAATCTAATTGAATAGAACTGGGACAAATATTCTTGCAGGAAGGTTTGCTAGTGCTATTGGTGATGGTTTAAACTAGTTTGGTAGGGGAATGGGAACCTGAGGGCAGTTTCAGATAGGACAATTTCAGGACAGGGAACGGGAGGCAGAAAATTAGCGAGTGACTCTGAAAGACAGAAGAAGCAGAGGTTAAAATTTGGCAGTGTTAAAGGGTATTTATTAAAATGCAAGGAATATAGTAAATAAAGGCAATGAGCTGAGGGCACAGATAGAAACATGGCAACAAGATATCATTGCTATAACGGAAACTTGGTTTAAAGAGGGGCAAGAATGGCAGCTCAACATCCCTGGATATAGAGTTTTCAGGCGAGCTAGAGAGGGCGATAAAAAAGGAAGGGGTGGAGCATTATTAGTTAAGGAATCAATAACAGCTGTGAGGAGAGATGATATACTAAATGAATCATCAAATGAGAGGCCATATGGGTGGGAACTCAGAAACAAAAAATGGGCAGCCACACTACTAGGAGTGTATTATAGACCCCCAAATACTGAGAGGGAGATAGAAGAACAAATATGTAGGCAAATTTCTGAGTGCAAAAATTTTAGGGCAATAATAGTTGGGGATTTCAACTACCCTAATATCAACTGGGATACAATGTGAAGGGCACAGAGGGCACAAAATTCTTGAACTGCATTCAAGAGAACTTTTTTAGTCAGCACGCAACAAACCCAATGAGAGGGGGTTGAAATTCTAGATTTAGTCTTCGGTAATGAAGCTGGGCAAGTGGATGAAGTAGCAGTGGGTGACCATTTTGAAGACAGTGACCATAATACAATTAAATTTTAGCATAGTCATGGAAAAGGACAAAGATAAAACAGAAGTAATAGTTCTAAATTGGGAGAAAGCAAATTTTATGAAACTGAGAGGTGATCTGGCGAAAGTAGACTGGATACAGCTACTTGAAGGAAAATCAGTGGCAAACCAGTGGGAGGCATTCAAAAACAAGATACTACAGGCATAGTGTAGGCATATCCCCACAAAGATAAAGGGTGGTACGGCCAAATCTAGAGTCCCCTGGTTATCTAGAAGCATACAGGGTAAGATAAAGCAGAAAAAGAAAGCTTATGACGATCACAAAAAACATAATACTTTAGAAAGCCTAGAGGTGTATAGAAAGTACAGGGGTGTAGTAAAAAAGGAAATTAGAAAAGCAATAAGAGAACATGACAAATTATTGGCAGGAAAAATCAAGGGAAACCCAAAGATGTTTTATTAGTACATTAAGAGCAAGAGGATAACTAAAGAAAGGGTAGGGCCTATCAGAGATGTACAAGGGAACTTATGCGTGGATGCAGAAGATGTGGGCAGGGTCCTTAATGAGTTTTTTGTCTCTGTCTTCACAAAGGAGAGGGATGATGCAGACATAGTAGTTAAGGAAAAGGAGTGTGAAATATTAGATAAGAGAAGCATAATGAGAGAAATACTAGAAGGTCTGACATCCTTGAAAGTGGATAAATCGCCAGGGATTGCATCCCAGGTTGTTAAAAGGAGGAAATAGCGGAAGAGCTAAGGATCATCTTCAAATCCTCACTGGATACGGGTGAGGTACCAGAGAATTGGAGGTCTGTCAATGTTATACCATTGTTTAAAAAGGGTGCGAGGGATAGGCCAAATAATTATATGTCAGTCACTCTGGCCTCAGTAGTGGATAAATTATTAGAATCAATTCAGGTCACAACTTGAGCTGCATCCGATCTTTGTTGAGTGATGCATGAATTTGTAGCTAGACCTATGTGCTCCACATTTCCAATTCTAGTGTTGTATCAGCTGGTTTGGCTGTGTGACATCAGGATAACATCCACTCAAGATTTTCCAGTGCACACAGGGGACGCACCGGCATGCACCATTCTGCTGCAGTAATGCTGCATCGGCCACACAGAATGTGAGCAGTGGTGCATTGCGCCCTATGGCAGCGGTGGTAGGCCTCTGTACTGCTGTTTGACATGGTGCTACATGAATCATTTTCTCGCCCAACATTTCCAAAATGCCCCATGCTTTTAAAGGCCACTAAATCACCTTGATTTCCTGCTTGGATCATTAAACTCTACTGGCTCCTTGTTGGAGAATTTTGCTGAGCTTTGCTAATTATTACTTAACTTTGTAGAAACAGAAAAACAGGACACAGCTTGTAGCTAATCTAACCACAACCAACGGTCATAAATTGTAGACAGAGCAGCTAACCACAATCAGATGTTACGGCCAGATTAATGTCTGGAGTGGGCATTGAAATAAGGAATTATAGTTTGTTATTGTTGAAACTAACGCTTTACTCACAACAGACTCTGCATAGTGCACCGTCACGTAGGCAGTCTTGTGACCATCTTATGGGTGCTTATCTAATTGTGAAATTGTTAGCTCTGCCTCTGTTATACTATATAAATCCACGGCGATCTGTAGCTCTTTGGGAGTAGCACTGGACCGCCTTTAGGAAAGGTGTGCTCCCCATGATATCATGCAATAAAGTGTTTGTTCTCAACGTCTGAGTCCGGAGAATTTGTTCAACAATTGGGCACAATCTGGATTTTCTCCAACACTCCTCATGCCTATCCCATGACAGAGCCTTGTGCTGCAAATAAGAGTGCAGCTGAAAGCTTCTGATCCCCACTGAAAGAAAAACAGGAACTTCCCATGTACCAATGCCTTCCTTGGGTTGCTATTGAACCAAGCTCAGACTGAGAAAGAGCTCAGCGCTAGCCCCACTACCAGGTTATTTTGGGCCATCTATGTGTTTGGGTGACTCCTTGTTAAGTGGGAATACCTCACTTTGGCTCATTTACATGACAACATTGGTCTAGGCCTACTTTTGCCCATTTTTAAGAAACCCTGGGCAACCTACTTTGGGCAGAGACCTGCCATAATGCATCTTTGCCCCCAGTTGGTCCTTGCAACATCCAGAAACTGAGAATTTTCCAGGTGCAGCGATGAACACAAGAAATAGGAGCAGGTTGAGCCTGCTCCACCATTCAATATGATCATGGTTGATCTTAGGCTTCACCTCCACTTTGCTGCCCGCTCACCATATCCCTTGACTCCCGGACAGGCCAAAAATCTGTCTATCCCAGCCTTAACCGTATTCAACGATGGAGCATCCACAACCCATTGGGGTAGAGAATCCCAAAGATTCACAACCCTCTGAGTGAAGTAATTTCTCCTGCTCTCAGTCCTAAATGATCAGCCCCTTATCCTGTGACTGTGTCCCCATGTTTTAGGTTCACCAATCAGTGGAAATAATCTCTCAGTGTCTACCCTATCCAGCCCCTTCGGAATCTTGTATGGTTCAATAAGATCGCCTCTCATTCTTCTAAACTTCAGATAATATAGGCCCAATTTACTCAGTCTCTCATCATAGATAACCCCCTCAGGCCAGGGACCAATTTAGTGAAACTTTGCTCTACCTCCAATGCAAGGGTATCCATTATTAAATGGGGAAACCCTGAGGACAATCAGCCTCAGTATCTCCTCACAAAGTAGAAGAAATTAAAAATAAACATTATCATCTTTCTAGAACAGAAATTTTAATTTAAGTATTTTCTCCATGATCTTATTTCTCTTCAACAATATCAAGTTGTCTTATGTTAAAACTTCTCACTGCGTACCCTACAGCATTACATATAATGGAATTTTGTCAAGGAGTCATTCAGCTTATTCTTTGAAGCATATATTGGCAAAATCAAAAAATTAATACATTACCTGAAAAATTGAGTTGGAAGTTCAGAAAGTTTCTACCAAAAATATAGATCTCATTCGACTGTGACTGTGTAAAATTTAGGTATAAACTATCTAGCCCTTTCAATCTGTAGAGATAAAAAAAAGATATTACAATATGGTGTGAATCCAAGAACTGTATCTGTGTGTTTGTTAGTTGCCTACATTTTTAATCACATTTGTTTTTGAGGGGTCCTCAAAACAATATACAATATTGCAGCAGCAAATTAAACAAGGTCCTGGAGAAGTTCAACATTACCACCTTGCTTTTGAATTCTATGCTTCTAGATAGAAAAATAAAAACTTAGTAGGTCGCTTTTTGCAGATTTATTTGCCTTTCATAACTTGTCTACATCCACACCAATGTCTGTCTGCTCCTCTATATTTAAGGAAATTTCTCCTCAACTTGGGCAGGATGACAGAAAATTGCTGTGGTGAAGCCTGGCATGCTGAATGGAATTTGCTTCACTTGTTCCTGCCAGGACCCACTGCTGGCCGCTCCTTTCCCATCCACTACATGCAGATGGAAGTGGAGGAGCAGGGTCTGGGTCCCCAGTGGATTTGCCTCTAGTTCACTCAATTTACTCCCACTTCCTGGGGCTGCCATGTGGTGGATCTGCAGTAGGCGTCAATAAGCAGGGTAAAGGAACTGAGGTCCATCAATGTAACGGTCTCTTGTTTTTTTTAATTCATTCATGGGATGTGGGCGTCGGTGGCCAGACCAGCATTTATTGCCCATCCCTAATTGCCCTCGAGAAGGTGGCGATGAGCTGCCTTCTTGAACTGCTGCAGTCCGTGTGGGGTAGGTACACCCAGTGCTAGCGGTTAGATACAACTGAGTGGTTTGCTAGGCCATTTCAGAGGGCATGTAAGAGTCAACCACATTGCTGTGGGTCTGGAGTCACATGTAGGCCAGACCAGTTAAGGATGGCAGATTTGCTTCCCTAAAGGACTTTAGTGAACCAGATGGGTTTTTACAACAATCGACAATGGTTTTATGGCCATCATTAGACTAGCTTTTTTTTAAATTCCAGATTTATTAATTGAATTCAAATTCTACCTTCTGCTGTGGTGGGATTTGAACTCATGTCCCCAGAGCAATACACTGGGTCTCTGGGTTACTAGTCCAGTGACAATACCACTACGCCACCGCCTCCCCTTGTCCCTCTAATCAAGCCCTTGTTCTTAGTCAAAGTGTTCAGTGGTAACCTGCCATCTTTGGAGCACTTTTTTCCACTTTAAAGTCCCTCATCGTGCCCTCTAGTACTGCAGCAGCATTCCCACTGCATCAATGCTAGAATTTACTGCCCTCAAACATTGGAACTGAGGCAGATTCAGAGGGGCAAAAGGAAGTACCGCCATACTGGAACTTTGCCCAAAGAGGAGAATCACCTCCTAAAGTCTTAACATGTAAGGAGAACTTTCTCTCTGCTTGTTTCAAAATGCATTATCTCACATCTCCACAATGAACTGTAATTGCCAACTATATGTTATCAGATTAACAGATCCCATGTCAGGGTAATGCCTTTACTGTATTACTTCACGCCTTTAAAAATGCATAATATCTATGCCACGTGTACTCTGATGTTCAAGAAGTTATAACACTCAAATCAGGATTCTAAAGATCAGGTTCAGGTCTAAACCAGTTTAATCCAGCAAAAGGGAAATTTAAGACGGATGTCAAGAGCAAGATGTCCAGGTATGCAGTAGTTTTGAAAACTCTGAAATCACTTAAACAACAGCTGGCTGCTGTCACGCAGGGAGATAAGGGGCTAAAAATTCGATAAGGCCCATTGGCAGGCATGGGGATATCGATGCGCAAATACCTCACACCAGCTAGAACGGATGCAAGCTGCATGCAAACTTCAAGCTGCCTGCTTATTTTTATGATTACATGTGCAGCCCAGAGCTAAACGTGCTGCTGCCTGGCTGCACGCTCATCAGGGGCCCATGTTCGTAAGAGGCTAAAACCAATTAAAGCTAGCTCTTACTTACTGCAGCCAGCCTGAACCTCTTAAAGGGGAGGTGAAGTCTGGCTGTAGCAGGTGTTGAAATCGTTTCTGAAATTGTTTCTAACAAGGAAGAAAGAGAATCAATGGAGCAGCACGCCAGAGACTGGACTCCCAGGTTCTCCAATGCAGCACTGGAGGTCTTAATCTAGGAGGTGGAAAGGACAGACTTCATGTTTCCACAGAGGGCCAGGAAGACCTCCAGGCTCACACTGTGCAGCAAATGGGAGTTGATTGCCACAGACAGCAATGCAAGGAGTCAGGCCCTGGAAAAAGTTCAATGACCTCATGTGCATCGTCAAGGTGAGTGAATGCATCTTAAAATGCCATACCCTACCCACCGTACCACCAACCCTGCACAAAGCTCAATGCACCACACCTCCATCATTCACCCCTCCACAATCTCTAGCAATCAAACAAAAGGCTGGGCATATCCAATTTGGCCAATTATCGCCCCATCAGTCTACTCTCAATCATCAGCAAAGTGGTGGAAGGTTTCATCGACAGAGCTGTCAAGCAGCACTTAATCAGCAACGAACTGCTTGTGACTGCTCATGACATCAAAGCAGCATTTGACTGAGTGTGGCATTAAGGAGCCCTAGCAAAATTGAAGTCAGTGGGAATCGGGGGGATAATTCTCCACTGGTTGGAGCCATACCGAGCACAAAAGGAAGATGGCTGTGGTTGTTGGTGGCCAATCATTGCAGCCCCAGGATGTCACTGCAGGAGTTCCTCAGGGTTGGGCCCAAGACCTTCCTTCCAACATAACGTCAAAAGTGAGGAAGTTTGCTGATGTTTGTACAGTATTCAGTAACATTCGCAACTCCTCAGATACTGAAGCAGTCTGTGCCTGCAAGGAACAAGAACTGGACAACATTCAGGCCTGGGCTATTAAATGGCAAGTGGCATTCACACCACACAAGTGCCAGACAATGATGATCTCCGACAAGAGAGAATCTAACCATCTCCCCTTGACATTCAATGGCATTACCATTGCTGAATCCCTCACCATCAACATCCTCAGGGCTACCATTGACAGAAACTTAACTGGACCAACCATACAAGAACAAGACAGAGGCTGGGAATTCTGTGCCAAGTAACTCACCGCCTGACTCCCCAAAGCCTGTCCACCATCTACAAGGCACAAGTCAGGAGTGTAATGGAATATTCTCCACTTGCCTGGATCAGTGCAGCTCCAACAACACTCAAACCTCATCATCCAGAAACAAAGCAGCCCACTTAATTGGCACCCCATCCTCCACCTTAAACATTCAGTCCCTCCACCACCAATGCACAGAGGCAGCAGTGTGTACCATATACAATATGCACTGCAGCAACTCGCAAGCCTCCTTCGACTGCACCTTCCAAACCGGTGACTTCTACCACCTCGGAGGACAAGGGCAGCAGATGTATGGGATCACCACCACCTGCAACTTCCCTCCAAGAGGCACATTATCCTGACTTGGAACTATATTGCCGTTCCTTCACTATCACTAGGTCAAAATCCTGGAACTCCCTCCTAGCAGCACTGTGGATGTACCTATCTCACATGGACTGCAGTGGTTCAAGAAGGCAGCTCACCACCACCTTCTCAAGGACAATTACAGATGGGCAATAAATACTGGCCTTGCCAACAATGCCAACATCCCAAGAATGAATTAAAAAATCAGGACCCATGCCAAACATTCAGGTGGTCATTCCACCTCAACCTCACATACTTAACACCCACATCTCACAGCTTCCAAATACTTCCAGCTCTTCAGCTATGACAGGCACGTGATTCAAACAGAACAATACATTCACTGACACTCATCCCTCTCTCTTGCAGGGCAAGGTGGCACGTAACAGGAGGGAGCAATAGGCAATCAATGGGCACAGGGATGGCTGCATCTCCTGAGCCCCTCGGGGGAGATGGTCCTCTAAATTATTGGCACAGCAATCACTGAGGCCATTGCAACCGACTTCGCTGAAACCATCCAGGGTGACAGTTATGTTCCTGCCTTATGCACCTTTCCAAATCCCACTTCACCGTCATCCTGCAATCTGGTCTGAAGTGTAAGCTGCATATGGTGTGAACATGCACCTATTCCTTTCCACCCATCCCCCGCTTCTCTCACTCCAACCATCCCCTTCTGCATTAATGCTTTCAGATACCCAAGAACTTCCACTTGGCTAGCCAATTCAGCCTGACAATGAAGGGCAAGAAGGACTGTAGACATCTGATGAAGAAATTCCAACACCTGATCTGACATTCAGGTGTCACCAGCTCTGCTGTTGGCACTGCGTGTACTTTAGAGGGTAGTATTGAGGCAGGATGAGCATGTGCTGAGTCACCGGGCACGAGTAGGGTGCAGCAAAGCCAAGAGAAAGGATAGCACGTGTTCCACCTTGCAGGAGGGTGAGGTTGCAGACGGGTTCTGCTACAGAGAACTCGGATGAGGACTTCGATGAGACGGCATACAGGAAAAGCCTGATGGGCATGCACGCAGAATTACTTGGTGTATTGACAGGCCTACCAGAGAGCCTGTTGGCGTTGTCAAGGAACATGGAGAACCTGTCTCCAATTTGGTACAGGGTGTCTTGCAGAGCTTGAATATGATCCTTTTCAGTGTGGAACTGGTGGCGAACTCCATGTCAGCACTTGTGGACCCAACCATGATGCAGTGTCTGATGGTCAATGTTTCAGCTTCCACTGAAGCAAAGGCAGAGCTACCCAATGTCTGAGAGCTGCAGTGGAAGCACTGACTGAGGTCATAGGAAATAGGAACAGGAGTAGGCCATTTGACCCATCGAGCCTGCTCCACCATTCAAACAGTTCATGGCTGATCATCTACCTCTACGCCATTTTTTCCCACTATCCCCAAATCCCTTGATGTCATCAGTATTCAGATATCTATCGATTTCTGTCTTGAACATGCTCAATGATTGAGCTTCCACAGCCCTCTGGAGTAGAGAATTCCACATAGTCACCACCCTCTGAGTAAAGAAATTCCTCCTCATCTCAGTCTTAAAATGGCCTACTCCTTATTCTGACACTGTGTCCCCTTGTCCTCGACGCAGAGGAAACATCCTATCCACATCCACCCTGTCATGCCCTGCAAGAATTTTGTAAGTTTCAATAAGCTCACCTCTCATTCTTCGAAACTCTGGAGAATAGAGGCCCAGTTTCTGCAATCTCTCCTCATAAAACAATCATGCCATCCCAGGGATTAGTCTGGTGAACCTCCTTTGCACTCCCTCTATGGCAAGTATATCCTACCTTAGATAAGGAGACCAAAACTGTACACAATACTCCAGGTGCAGTCTCACAATGATTTATACAATTGAAGCAATACATCTTTACTCCTGTAATCAAATCCTCTTGCAATGAAGGCTTACATACATACCATTTGCCTTCTTAAATTGCTTGCTGGACCTGCATACAAGCTTTTAGTGACTCATGAACAAGGACACCCAGGTATCTTTGAACATCAACACTTCCCAACCTCTCATCATTTAAGAAATACTCTGCCTTTTTGTTTTTTCCGACCAAAGTGGATCCCTTCACATTTATTCACATTCTATTCCATCTGCCATGTTCTTGCCCATTTCACTTAGCTTGTCCAAATCCCATGAAGTCTCCTTGCATCCTCCTCACAACTTACACTCCCATCTAGTTTTGTGTCATCTACTAATGTGGAAATATTACATTTGCTCCCCACATCCAAATCATTTATATAGATTGTAAACAGCTGTGGCCCAAGCACTGATCCTTGCAGTATCCCACTAGTAACAGCCTGCTGTCCTGAGAATGACCCATTTATTCCTACCCTGTGCTTTCTGTCTGTTAACCAATTCTCAATCCATAGTAATATATTACCCCCAATCCCATGTGCTCTAATTTTGTTTACTAATCTCCCATGTGGGACCTTATCAAAAGCCTTCTGAAAATCCAAATACACCACATCCACTGGTTCTCCTTTATCTATGATACAAGTAACATCCTTAAAAAACTCCAACAGGTTTGTCAACCATGATTTCCCTTTCACAAATCCATGTTGACTCTGCCCAATCATATCACTATTTTCCAAATATCCAGTTATCTCATCCTTTATAATAGATTACAAAATTTTTCCTACTACTGACATCAAACTAACAGGTCGGTAGTTCTCAGTTTTCTCTCTTGCTCCCTTCTTAATTAAGGGGTTACATTTGCAACTTTGCAGTCTGCAGGAACCCTTCCAGAATCTATAGAATTTTGAAATATTGTGTGCAGTTTTGGTCTCCTTATCTGAGGAAGGACATTCTTGCTATAGAGGGAGAGCAGCGAAGGTTTACCAGACTGATTTCTGGGATGGTGGGACTGATGTATGAGGAGAGATTGAGTCGGTTAGGATTATATTCGCTGGAGTTCAGAAGAGTGAGGGGGGATCTCATAGAAACCTATAAAATTCTAACAGGACTTGACAGAGTAGATGCAGGAAGGATGTTCCCGATGGCGGGGGAGTCCAGAACCAGGGGTCATAGTCTAAGGATACGGGGTAAACCATTCAGGATTGAGATGAGGAGAAATTGCTTCACCCAGAGAGTGGTGAACCCTGTGGAATTCGCTACCACAGAAAGCAGTTGAGGCCAAAACATTGTATGTTTTCAAGGAGGAGTTAGATATAGCTCTTGGGTTTAAAGGAATCAAAGGATATGGTGCGAAAGTGGGAACAGGTTACTGAGTTGGATGATTAGCTATGATCATAATGAATGGAGGAGCAAGCTCGAAGGGCCAAATGGCCTACTCCTGCTCCTATTTTCTGTGTTTCTATGTTTCTATGAACGATAACCACCAATGCATCTATTCATGAGATCTCTACTTGTTGCCATGCAAGCTCAGAATGCTGCCATCATGACTGGGGATACCCGTGCTCAAAGGGACTTACAGGCTCTCCCAGCAGTCCAGCAATCTGTGCTCGAGCAGATAACTAGAATTCCTAAGGCGCTGCCCCCAGCAGTGGCAGTGTCTCTGTCATGTACAAACCTGCTGCCCTCTCTCAGGATGACAGCATTTGTGCTCCCAGCACTCCACCAGTGCCCCTGCTGTTGCCTCTTAGCCAGCCAGCTCAGACTGCTGTTACCCATGGTGGTGCAGTCCGAAGCCAGGCCTTCTAGGCCTAGAGCTGTTGCATGGCATCCTGCAAGGCCGCCTGCAATCTCCCCCATTGAAAGTCAGCAGGCATACTGGAGGACTCGGCCAGGCAAAAGTGTCCTCAAGACAGGCACTGAGGGAGAACGCAAGGATTAATAGTTGTGTTTTGTATTTATTATAAGTGTTGGTGGATAGAGCTGTAACAGAATGGTCTTTTGTGGTATTTTTTATTTCAGGCTGTTGGGAAGGGGACACTGTGGTGGTCTGCAGCAAAGGGATGAAAAGATGGGGAATTGTGGAGCAATGGTGATGTGGGGATTCTTTCAGGGAACAGAGTCTGATGAGCCAGTCACAGACGGCTCACCCAGAGTGTAGATGCTTCGGATTCATCCTCCCTTCCTCCTCCTCTTCATCTCCTTCCTCCACCTGGGGTGCTTGACAAAGACCTGGTGGCAAGGGCTACGCCTTCTTGATGGTCAGGTTGTGTAGGTGGCAGCCAACCACCACAAGTCGCAAAATACGTACCACTGAGTATTGGAGGGCTCTCCCCACACGGTCCAGGCAGCAGAACCTTTATTTAAGGACACTGATGATCTGCTCCATGACCTTCCTGGTCGCAGAATGGCTCCTGTAGGAGTGCTGTCCACATGTGGTCAGGCTGCAGAATGGAGTTATGAACAACTTCACCAATAGGATAATCCATGCATGGTGTCACACTGACTGCACGTTCAGGGAGTGGAACCCTTTGCAGTTTCAGTAAATCTCCTCGTTGAAACGTGGCACCTACACGGCCAAGTGACTTCAGTTGAAGGCTTCCTGGAAAAACTGTCTGCCTGCTCCTCCTGCTTCTCTCTGCTTAATGAGAGGGAGACAGTGATGTTGGTGGTCACTGGCAGTGCTGTCCTTGCCATCCGCTCTGGGTCCAATTGGATATGGGGCACCGTTCAGTCACCACCTTCTTGGTGAAGTGTCATTGCCTCAGTCACTGCTCCTGGTTGAGGTGGAGGTAGGAGAAGTGCTCTCCGAAGCCACGTGGTGGCTATAGCTTTCTGTTGAGAGCCTTCCTCCTCCTTCTATCCCTCTGCACAAAGCTTCCTCTCTCTGCCTCCTCTGCTCCATTTTCCTCCTGTGCTGCGACCCAAGAAGACTACAACTATAACCCCCCCAAGAGTGATAGCAAGCTTTCTGCTCAGAGCCTTTCAAAATCTAATCAACTCTGCAAATGTTCATCACTAGTCCCTTCTGACACAGAGAACTTGTGTGAGCACCTCCAATAACACAGAATACAGTAGTTCCATCAACTCTGCAGCAGCAAATGAAAGACAAAAGCACCTCACCAAAATTTCCATGGTGATACCTTTAAACAGGACTGGTGGGTGGGGCTGCAGGGGTGGAGGTGGAGAAATGCCCTTGTACAACTGTTCAGCTAAATTTTTTTAAAGAGGGTGTTAACAAGACCTGTGAGGTCCAAAGTGGCTGTCTGTGACCAAGTCAATGTTAGATGCTATTTGACAGCACAATCTGCCCACTCTGCATGCTTCTGGTACATGCATGGTACTCCCGCGCTATTGCCCTTCCTAACATGGCAACTGGCACAGCCATGCCAAAAGTCGGCAGAAGTCGCCAGTATTTTTTATCACCTCCAGGCTCCCATAGCACCAAATCCAGCAGCACTACCAAGCCCAATTTTGCAGCTAAGATTCTTATTGGATTGGTGAACTAGTTTGGACCACTTATAGTGATCCCAATGCTCAAAAAATCTGTCAAAGTCTCAAAACAGAATTTCAAATGTCTTATTCAAAATAAAGGCAGTGGGATAAATCTTGACTTTAATGGCTGAGAGCAAGTCAGCTGCCTGCTTTACTTCTTGCCCGATTTCATCGACTTCCAATTCACTGTCACTCCTCTTACACTATCACACAAAATCAAGATCCACCCAGCCTGTGATATAAATAAGATCCTAAAAGCATTAAATGAGCTTTATACATAAAATATCACAAACAAACTGATTTATTCAAACAGACATGGTCAGTGCACTGACTTTTAATTTGCTGAAACTAAGAAGGTTGCCCGTCAATAAACCCTGTACAATGTGTATTTTATACTCACATGGCTCGAAATGATTCACATGATATATTTGTGGGTATAGTGGCTAGCTCCTTGGCTGTGATACCAGGCAGCAGCAATTGTAATCTGTGCTGGAACCATTCAGCATAATCTGTGGTGTTGAATCTTACAAACTGGGGTGCCAACAGCTGCATGATCCTGCTCAGCATTGCGTCTCTTACTGTGTGTTGAATGGCTGGAATGTGCATCTGAAACAAAAGGTTATGTTGATTCATTGACTATGCAGCAGCAATTTACATGAAAGTGAAATATACTGGAGGTAGACGTTCAGCTTCACTGTCCAGGTGGCAATCTGCAAATCGTATCACATGCCCTTTACAGCACCTGCCTGATTTTCATTCCATTGATTTCACTTCTATAAAGGCCTGCCCTGGCAAATTATACCTTAGGCAGTGGAGTTGAAAATCTACCCCCATAAGTCAAAAATGATCATGTGATGGAATATAGGTATAATAGGCTTGATTGAGTAGAATTTGGAAATAATTAGTGTATTATACCTTTAGAGTTAAAGATTGAATAAATAGTTAGTTTCCAGAGCTCACTGAAGTTCCCCTTTAAGATGGTAGAGTTAAACATTTCAACATTTGAATGAGCAAGGCATAGAGGGATATGGAATTAATGCAGGCAGGTGGGATTAGTATAGCTAGGCATTTTGGTCAACATGGACGCGGTGGGCCGAAGGGTCTGTTTCTATGCTGTATGACTCGATGAATCTAAGGTCATTGTTAGAATAGAACTGCTATTACCGGGACTTGCAAGATAAACACACACATTGAAATATCCTATATGACCTCAGTAAGAGGAAGCAATAAAACTTAATTGGTTTATGGGGTTGTTGTTCAGGTTAGCTCCGGAGGTTGCTGTGGGTACCATGGAAAGGGGAATTAACAATAAATGGAATGTACTCACAGGAACAAGGGAGGTCAAGTAAACACAATTATAAACATTTTGACCAGATGAAAGCTCATGACTTCAAATTCCAGTAAAACATTAAATTAAAGATATGGATTTTAAAAGGGACACAGGAAGGTCATATCTAATGCAAAATTCATATGACACCTTAGAAATAGTGTAAAAATACAAGATTCTGAAACAAACACTTAGGGGTGTTGAATCCTCAACAACACTTCTCATCCCATGCCTTATTCGGGGATTTAAGGTACAAGCTTACATTAAATTTTGATGGATATTCTAAGATAATTTTCCTGTAACTTTAGCAAGGTTAAACATTTGGATTCTATGTTAGAAATAAGAAAATGTGTTACATGTCTCAGTAATGTTTGATATTGTGATATACTTATCCTCTTAAGAAGTTTATTGCAATATATAAAAGTTAATAAATTGTCTCATGTAGTATTCTGTTTCCAACTACAAGAACCCCCTCTCTGTGTCTCTTTAAATGGAGAGATACGTATTGAAGAGAATTTCCCAGACCCTTATAATATCTGGGATATTTATGACTTAGCCATAAAATATTAGAAATTGGCTATCCGAAAAATGGTAAAATTCTCTGTTGGTTTTCTTTCTTTGAGGGAAAGCGCGTGCAATTCTTTGGACCCAAATAAGTGTCTGAGAATTTGTCTGCTTTGAACTTGATTAAAGGAGATTCGTGGGGATGTGCTCTTGATTTGGTTTAGTCCCTATAAGAGGTTAAAGTCATAAATCACTTCACTCATTCTACTCTGATATTTCCTACATTTTAGCAAAATGTACTACATCTCACATCCATCCCATTAAACACAGTTGTAGAGTTTGGTAATCATTTTTTCTCTATCAATTGATGAAGGAAATACTACAAGTTCCAATAAGCATCAACTAGTAGACTTAGATGCCATGAACAGCAAATACATCTTAGTTACATCTGTGTTCTATCTTTTTCACTATTGCAGTCAGTCCTATTATTGGTACACATTGTATTTGCTAACAAAAACTAGGGTAGATGTTGAATTTGTGCAAAGTGTAAGACAAGTAATAGCAAGTCGCAGCCTGTTTTACAACTGTCCCCATTTTTATTTCATTATTTCAATGGAAAATGGGGAGAGATGTGAAACGGGCTGCCAGCTCGCTATCACCCATATTATCCGATTGCAGAGTCAAAATCTACCCCACTTATTGTTACTGCCCAGACTGATGCCAGTTAAAATGTGAAATGTTTCAGCACCTCAGTTCACAAGCTGTAACGTAACATAATTGAGAGGAATGCCTAAAACACCAACGTCATGTTCGTGTCAGTGCTTTTGTTTCTACTTCAATAAAATACGATCAGCGTTATAGCTAGAAAATTCTAATAATTTCCAAAACATCCCTTGCCTATTATTTTGGTAACCTTCTGAGAATAAAGTAAAACAAAGTTGTGAATTTATCTGTGCGCGATCAGAAAATTGTTGATTCTTCTCTCTTCCCATTCAAATGTGGAAGTGTAATAATTCAAAATTAAAAATGCAGTATACAATAGAACCAATTTGAAAGTTAACAAGGAAGCCAAACATATCCAAGGGCTAAAGGGAAAGTATCTTACCATTTGTGTGTTGTTAATAAATTGGGTAATGTAGGCGATCAAGTCAGTGAAGCTTCTATTGCCGAGGACATCAATGATCATATTGATGTGAGATGTGTTATTCAATGATTTTACAGTCAGTCCAGCAAGTTCCAGTGAACTCAGAAGGTCCAGTATCTCAAACTACAGAAAGCAAAAACCAATATATAATATATATTGAAATCACTAAAACAATGAGTTCAGGGAATTTAAATTAGGCATTGGAGCTCAATATCTGCCTGGAATCTGTATCATACGCAGTGAAGTGTAAATAACTTACTACTGAGAAGTTCTTGTTCAGAAAAATTAAGTCTGTGTAGGAAACATGTGCCGTGAATTTATGAAAGTTCTTTAGTAGCCAGTCACGGACTCCAGTCGTGTTAGAAGCACATGGAATACCTATGGAATCTGTAGGGCAAAGGTTAACATTACCACCTGGACAAATCAAAGAGGTAAATTCCTTATACAATTGTGGAACAGTAATGGAGGATTCTGTGATCCTCTGAGATTATAATAGTTCTCCCACTGCTAAAGTTCCCATTTCACAGTATTATGTTTCAATGCATTCCCTGGGGGTGGAAGACAGTTGGGACCAGTTAAAAAGAAGCAGGTAAATTACTCATTCTGTTCCTGCTAGACATGGAATTTAACGGCGACACTTTTGGTGGAGGATAATGCTTCTGCCTAAATCAGGTCTGAGCAGGCAGCCCACTATGGCTGCCCCACTCAACATAAGGTCAGAAGTAGGGATGTTCGCTGATGATTGCACAGTGTTCAGTACCATTCACAACTTCTCAGATACTGATGCAGTCTATTCCCTCTTGCAGCAAGACCTGGACAACATTCAGACTTGGACTGATAAGTGGCAAGTAACATTCGCACCACACAAGTGTCAAGCAATAACATCTCCAACAAGAGATAATCTAACCATTACTCCTTGATGTTCATCTGCATTACCATCGCTGAATCCCCCACCACCAACATCATGGGCGGGTCATGGGAGGGGCGTTATCATTGGCAGGAAACTTAACTGGATCAGCCATAAAAATACAGTGACTACAACAGCAGGTCACAGGCTGGGAATTCTGTAGTGAGTAACTCATCTCCTGACTCCCTAAAGCCTGTCCACCATTTACAAGACACAAGTCAGGAACGTGATGGAATACTCTCCATTTGCCTGAATGAGTGCAGATCCAACAACAGTCAAGAAGCTCAACACCATCAAGGACAAAACAGCCCACTTGATTGGCACCCCATTCCCCACCTTAAACATTTACACCCTCCACCACCATTGCACAGTGTGTACCATCTACAAGATGCACTGCAGCAACTCAGCAAGGCTCCTTCAACAGCACCTTCCATACCTGCATCCTCTACCACCTAGAAGAAGGGCAGCATACACAAGGGAACGCCACCACCTTCAAGTTCCCCTCCCAGGGACATATCATCCTGACTTGAACTATATCACTACTCATTCATTGTCATTGTGTCAAAATCCGGGAACTCCCTTTCTAACACTGTTAGTGTACCAACTGCAGCGGTTCAAGAAGACAGCTCACCACCACCTTCTCAAGGCCAATTGGGGATGGGCAGTAAATGCTGCCTCGCCAGCAACACTCTCATCCCACAAACAAATAACAAAAATATTAAAACTGTTCTAAAAACTGAAGGAGTCACAAATGTTATGTCTTAAACTTTCCTTTTTAAGGCAAGGAGGAGCAGAATACCCCTTTGGATCTCAGAAGGAAAATCTCGGCCTCCCCACCAACCACCCTTCCCACATCTATAAACCCGCAACAACTTGCCCAAATGCCCAACCCACCACATAACATCGAGAAAGGGACGGTGGCCTTCTCCAGGCCATGCCATGTTAACCAGTTGCCTCTTTCCACTTAATTTGTGTGGATAGTCAGCCGGTGGGATGTAAACGAGGCCCAGGAGTTAAAATAACCTGAACCATCCACTTGGCCAAAAGCCACACCCAACTAAAATCCCCTTCCCACTGCATTTCAACCTTACTGCAAATGGCTCTGTACTGCACAGATTTCTGCAATACAAGCCAAATATTCTCAACTCTGTTATACCTATTTATACATTTTTCTCAAACTGTCACCTGCAATATGTTCACAACCAGTAGTTTTCCAATGATTGAGCTTTGCACTTGTTGGAACTGAACTTAACCTGGCCAAACCAGCAGTTTACTGGGGCATACATGCTCATGGTGTGGTCGTTAGACTTTAAGGCCAGCACTCATGCTCTCCCATTTTTAAAGTAGCTCTCCCTTGGCAACCAGAGCAACTATTACTTCAGGCAGTCAGCCTCTTTACTACCCAAATCGGGGTCCTAGGTGGGACCTCTACTGCATTTTCAAGGACACTTGGGTCAGTTATCTCGGTTCTGCTGTAGTTCCGGTTTCACAGTATTTTCCTTTAATCTATTCCAGTGGGAAACATAAGATGAATTCTTGCCTTTCTGAGGCATGTCTTAAAGTGTAGTGGATCAGTGGAGATGATGGGTGTCATGCTTTGCACATTGGGCCTAAAACCTGATTCCATTCTTTTCTGGTGACAGCCCTGGAGCAGTTTGTTTTGTTTCGATGGGAGCTGTTTTCATTTTCCAATTTTCTTTTTTTGTTTCCTCCAATCCTTCTGACTTTGGTGGGGAGTTGTAATGGTTTCATAGCAATTTTTTTTTTTTTTAAAAGAGGTTAATTTTGTGGGACTTGAGCAACAGACAACCCCGAAACATCAGGCACCTAAATGGTTCCACAATATTTCCCTTAGCTTCTGTTTGCAAAAATGTTTATCCAAATTTCATTTCAGTTAAAAAGGAAAAAAATGTAAATAGTATAATTTGAGATGGACATTAGTATAAATCTACTCAAGTTCTCCCCTCATCTGACTTTAATACATACCCAAAAGACATCAGGAAGTAATCATTACGAGTGATATTAGCCAGTAAATGCTTTAGGCAATCATATTACAGATAAATATTCCTCTGTTGACTATTTTAACAGAGATTGTAAAAAAAAATTTTTAGTTTTTACCTAACCTGCAAAAAAATGGGGGCAGGGTAAGTGGGCTTCAAGCTGTTTAAGACAGATCACAGTATGTCCCAGGCATAAGACTGTTACTCTACTGACATTTGTATTTATGGTTAATTTGAGGTAACTCCCATTTTGCTGAGTGGGTATCAGCCTCCTGCCTAATCTTGAATGGCAATTCTCATACTCCCAACGGGACTGAAGTGTTCAGAACTCAAGACATTGGAAGCTGCTCCACATTTAGACCTGCACATAAGCAGCTGGTAGTTCAGAAATGCCACCCTCTAAAATACAGCTCTGCCATGAAAAAATACAGGATATTTCTTCAAAAATTGGAAAAATTAAAATAAATTTATTTTACAACCATTACGAAGACAATCTTAGATTGAAAGCCCACACTGTTAGTCCCCTTTAACAATAACAGGTATCATTCACATTTAATATCTCACCACCAATTCCACAATACTGTGATTTTTTTTTTGAACATATGCTTGATTTATTGGTCAAATAAAAACCACTACTGTCATCAAAACTGTTTAATACATTACCTGCTGAACTAAGTTGAAAGGACAAGAAGTTTTTGCTGAAGTTGTAGACCTCTCTACGTTGTGAGTTTGATAGGCTTAAGTAAATATTATTCAGGCCTTGCATTCTGTAAAGATTTAAAAAAAAACTTCTGACACAATATATTATCAAAATCAGACATTCAACTTGGTATGGCTTGTTAGGGATCAGCAGCTCCAATTTCTCAGACTGGGATCTTGGTTCTGAACAAACCCTTTTGAAAGCAGCATGCAAGGTTGTAATACCTGAAGGACAATGGGTTTCGAGCTCGCAGACTCTCAGATCATAAAAAGGGAGCCAAGGGCTCTGAAGGTGCAAACTCGAGTTGAAATTTTTAACTCCTGGAAATAAAGGAAGGCCCAGATGGTTCTGCTGTGGCCAAACTTGTGGACTCTGCATTTTGTAAAAGGCAGATGACTATTGACTTTTGATTCTTGATAAATTCAACAGGCTTTTCCTAAATCTGCAGGCTGTAAAGAAAAATGGAAAACACAAAGACTAGCAGTGGCAGGCTCAGGAGAGAGAGAGCAAGGAAACAACTGCTCTCAGAACACTGCTACGGCGAAAGGCTGCTAAAATATGAACCCCAATTCGAAGGCTGACATTTACGGAGGAAAAAGACCAATGGGATCACCAGAAAACGCCTTATTCACGGTAGTCCAGGTCAAAAGTGCTCAAACGAAGTGAGCGAAGAGGACATCGACTTTGAGAAGAACTGGGAGATCCATCCCATTGCAACTGGGAGGAGTTTGAGACTTTTAACTGCAAGGATATCACTTCAATGAGGACACTGTGTAATGTATAATTGTGGTGTGGGGTTTTCAAGTATTTTAATAAGTTAAGGGGAAATCCCCTTCTCTGTAATTTCATGTTTTAGCTACCACAAATTTAGTTAATATTGATGTTTAGTTTAGTTGTTATAGTAAAAGTCTTAAAATGTGAAATCTTGTCATGTACTTCTTTAAATTGGACTGGGGAGTTCATATCTCGGTTTTAAAGTTACCAGTCTCACTGAAGTCATAGCACACTACAACGTGTTTACATATCTGATCTTATGATCGGTTAAGTAATTTTGACTTTGCATGATAGTATAAAATGGGTGATAGCCAGTTGGCAGCCCATTTTATATCTCTCCCATTGATTTCAATCCCGAACTCCCAATTTACACTATCAGACAAAGTCAAAATTACCCCTTCTGTCTCTGGTACAGGCAGAGAGAGAGCAGGCAGTTTCCCATCGTTCACATTCAAGCTGTGTTTGCTCTTTCCCCTTCCTCACTGAGTCCAGGTGGAATGTATGTTACAACTCTGGTACAAACTGAAGCACATTACTGTAGTCAGCCGTTGCTGGGTAGATTATGTTTATAGACCTTAAGCATCATTACAGGATGTGATGTCACGAGTCTGAACCTCATGAAGATAACTTAGAGATAAGACCCCTGTAAATAAACTCCTGTTACTTTGACCCAAATTCTACTATCCTCGTCAACACCAACAGCACACTGACAATATAGAACAGTTATTGCCTTCACTTTCAGCAAAGGCTATCTGCTATGTAGTCAGCATTCCTGCAGATATAGGGCACGGACTCAACATCACATTGACTGACTCATCTGACATCAATATGGCTCAAAATAGTTATTGTTAGTGATATAAGCAGACAAAATACTTAATATTTATCACAATCCCCTCCCAACCATTTTAATGGAGACACTGATCCATTTTTATAAATGTTTTAAATGCGATAAGAGCAGGCTGAGAATTTCATATTTGTCTATTAATATGCAATATGTTTTTCACAACTTTAACTCTAATTACGAGTTTGCATATAATTGAGAATTCTAGTCATTCACTTAGACTGACATGAGAATTTGCTAAGAGATCTGATAAATTTGTGCTCGATATTCAAACACGATTGAAATAGCAAGTTCATATCAATTTATAGGTTTTTAGTTTTTTCTCCTGGAATGCACTCCATCAAGACATGATACACAAATGTAGCTTTTTGCATAATATTATAGTCAGAACTCACCTAAAAACAATTCACATGAGAAGAGGCCACAGGAAGATATGCGGAAAGGTTGAGACAAGGCAGATGGAATGGGAGGAGTCTCATGTGGATTAAAAATCCGGCAGAGACTAATTGGGCTGAATGGCTTGTTTCTGGGCTTTATATGCTATGTAATTCTATGCACAGGAGCTAACATTCTCCTGGGACATTTTGTAGAGAGAGGACGTGACAGTTCATTGCCATCAACCATTAGCACTCGCTAACAAAGGTAGAATATTTACCCTTCAACTTGCCTCTTCTCAATCAAGTCTAAACGCAATACTCACATGGCTTGGTAAGATTCACAGGGTATGTTGGTGGGTATAGTGGCAAGCTCCTTTCCTGTAATACCGGGCAGCAGCAGAAATAATCTAATCTGGAACCAGTCAATGTAGTCAGTGGTATTAAATGTTGGAAACAGGGGTTCCAACAGCTGCATGATCCTGCTTAGCATCAGGTCCCTTACTGTCGAATTTTGAAAGGCTGTAATATTCATCTGAAATGAGAGTCAATGTTATTAATTCTTTGAGGACCACAAATAATATTTTATATGGGAATAAGACAAAATTAAAAAGTGCTCATGTTACTCAGACTTTTCCTATAGTTCTCAATCCTGTGCAGTTCAGAGCATGTCAATCACTTTCTTTATCTGTTAATGTAAAAAATGCTGCAGGTTATGGCCATTACATCTTAGCCATGACACTTTCGTCATTACTGGTGCGGTGAAGACCAACATCATCCTTTTCTTAATGTCCACACTGAGGCCAGATAAAATAAGATGTAAGAGGCTGAACGTCCACGGCCCTTCAAGTGCACTGCAGTCATAGCTCCAGCAGGAGTGTGGCAAAAGGGGTGGAGAGTAGGTCAGGAGCCAGCTACACCAAGTCCCAGCCTTTTCCAAGAGGTTACTTACAGCCTTGTTTGGAGTGGGTTGATGCTAATCCCCCACAAGAACAGTGGCGCAGGAGGGGTAGGGACCCAGAGTTCACCTGTGCCTGACCAAGCAGAGGCCCGGCAGATCATCAGTGGTGATATATCTGGTAAAGCCAGGGGCATCTGGCTGCCAAATGGTGGTTGTGGGCCGTACCTCAAGGACTGGAGCTGGAATATGGCCTGGACACTTGAAGAAAAATGTTGTTTGTTTGAAAAACTATTTAAATTTGTTCCCTTTACAGTAAGGAGTGATGAAGGCACTTTACTGGTGGGGTCCCCGAACATGCTCCGCAGCTACCCCCAAGACCTCAGAAGCTAACAAAAGATTTTCCAGCCTTTGGGAGAAAGTGGGCATCCTAGACATGCCCATAGTGTGTGCCCATCTTAAATGAAGGGATGCCCATGGCCCCACAAGATCAGCACTGGAGGTTCTGGGTGTGCACTGGAAGTTCTGGGGCACTTATATTGGGATGCATCCCTGTGAACATTTACCCCCTTAATCTTTAGCTACCTAATAGCCACTTCTGCACAAGACAACTGATAGGTAATTATACACTTAGAGCTCACAATGGGCTGTGTTTCTGGATTCTAGACCTTATTTAAGCAAACTCAGGCACAATAGCTTTGTCTTCAATGAGACATCATTATGCAATTGTAATCTTTTCCAAAACACCTCACACCAAATCTTCTAGCAGCTTACTTAAGTTGAGAAAAGACTTTATGTCTGTAACAGAAGTCATTTGAAAGTTACAGTTGAGATTGGAAGCTTCAAAAACAAAAAGAAAGTAATCTTACCATTCGTACATCATTACTAAATTGTTCCAAATATGCAATCAGGTCATGGATGCTTCTGCCTACAAGGGTATCAATGACCTGGCTGATTTTTTCTGTGTTATTCAATGCATCGGAGTTCACTGTCAAGCCAGCAAGTAATTGTGGAGTGAGGAGGTCCAACACTTCAAACTAACAAAAAGAATGTTGTTTACTAAAAGCTACAGTGACATTTTAAAGGTATATTAACAAAAAAATACAGTTTCCATTTCAATTGGAAACCCTGCATTCTACAGTTTGACTGGAAGTCAGTATTAACTTACTGCAGAGAAGGTCTTGTTCAGAGCCAAGAAGTCCCTGTACGACAAGCCTTTAAAGGCGTTCAAAAACTTATTTTGGATCCACTCATGGCTTCCAGTCATGTTAGCAGCACATTCAGTACCTGCAGAATCCAGAGGGAAATGGGCAATGTTGTTAGCTGTATAGATGTACACAGGAGGCAGTTCCTTTATACAATTAAGAGGTAGTAATGGTGAAGTCCCTGACCCTCTGAAATAATTTTCTTTACGCAGTGGTTCCCGTTTCACAGCAGGTTACTTCACTACTTTCCACAGCGCATTGCATTGATGCTTATAACTTGCCCTTCAGTGACATTTGAATTTGTAAATGTCCCGGTCTCCAGGAAATAAAAATAAATGTTTAATACGATTTTCAATCCCATCTCCCACCCCACCCCCCCAAATATGTGATCGACATATAAATTGCCCTTTTTTTTTAAAAAAGAATTTTAGATTGAAGTGGGTAGAACAAGGCCCCTAGTATAATTAGTATTTTTTAATTCAGGGAGTAACTAATTAACCTCAGGGTAAGTCATGGCAGGAGAGCTCAGCCTCGTGATATGCTCTTCCTGCGCTATGTGGGAAATCAAGGACGCTTCCAATGTCCCTGATGACCATGTGTGCAGGAAGTGTATCCATCTGCAGCTACTGACTACCCGCTTTACGGAGCTGGAGCTGCGGGTGGATTCACTGTGGAACATCCGCGATGCTGAGGACGTCGTGGATAGCACGTTTAGTGAGGTGGTCACACCACAGGTAATGGCTGCACAGGCAGAAAAGGGATGGGTGACCACCAGACGGTGTAGTAGGCGCAGGCAGGTAGTGCAGGAGTCCCCTGTGGCCATCCCCCTCTCAAACAGATATACCGCTTTGGATACTGTTGGTGGGGGGGTGGGGGGGGGGGGGGATGACCTCCCAGGGGAAAGCAGCAACAGCCAAGTTCGTAGCACCACGGAGGGCTCTGCTGCACAGCAGGGGAGGAAAAGGGTTGGAAGAGCTATAGTGATAGGGGATTCTATCGTAAAGGGTGCAGATAGGCGTTTCTGTGGCCGCAAACGAGACTCCAGGATAGTATGTTGCCTCCCTGGTGCTAGGGTCAAGGATGTCTCTGAACGGCTGCAGGACATTCTGAAAGGGGAGAGTGAGCAGCCAGAGGTCATGGCCCATATTGGTACCAACGACATAGGCAGGAAAAGAGGTGAGGTCCTGCAAAGTGAATATAGGGAGTTAGGCAGAAGGTTAAAAAGCAGGACCTCTAGGGTTGTAATCTCAGGATTACTCCCTGCGCCACGTGCTAGTGAGGGTAGGAATAGGAGGATTACGCAAATGAATGTGTGGCTGAAGAGCTGGTGTAGGCGGGAGGGCTTCAGCAACTTGGATCATTGGATCTCTTCTGGTGCAGAGGTGACCTGTACAAGGAGGACGTGTTGCATCTAAACTGGAGAGGGAACAATATCCTTGTGGGGAGGTTTGCTAGCACTACTCGGGAGGGTTTAAACTAGTCTTGCAGGGGGTGGGACCCAAAGTAGTAGTCTCTCAGATGAGATAGTTGAGGCAAATGTAGAAGTTAAAGCAAGCAAGCCCAGTAGGCAGGCCGGGCAGGGGCAGGACAGGGAGCGTGGAAGGTCTGGTAGGCTAAACTGCATTTACCTTAATGCAAGAAGCCTTACAGGTAAGGCAGATGAACTCAGAGCATGGATCGGTACATGGGATTGTGATATTATTGCTATTACGGAAAAGTGGTTGAGGGATGGACAGGACTGGCAGCTCAATGTTCCAGGGTACCGATCTTTCCGGCGTGACAGAGGTGGAGGTAAGAGAGGAGGGGGAGTTGCACTATTGATTAGAGAGGACATCACGGCAGTACTTAGAGAGGATATCCCGGGGGGAATGTCCAGCGAGGCCATATAGGTCGAACTTAGAAATAATAAAGGGGTGATCACTTTGATGGGATTATACTATCGGCCCTCCAATAGTCAAAGGGAAGTGGAGAAGCATATATGTAGGGAAAACACAGATAGGTGTAGGAATTATAGCGTTGTAATAGTAGGTGATTTTAACTTCCCTAATATTGACTGGGACTGCCTTAGTGCTAAGGGATCAGTTGGGGAAGAATTTGTTAAGTGTGTCCAGAGTAGTTTTCTGAAGCAGTATGTGGATAGCCCTACTAGAGAAGGGGTTACACTCAACCTCCTTTTAGGAAATGAGGGTGGGCAGGTGGTTGATGTGTCAGTGGGGGAGCACTTTGGGACCAATGACCATAACTCTATTAGCTTCAAGATAGTTATGGAAGAGGATAGGTCTGGTCCTCCGGTTGAAGTCCTAAATTGGGGGAAGGCATATTTCGATGGCATCAGACAGGAACTCTCAAAAGTTGAATGGGAGAGGCTGTTTACAGGTAAAAAGACATCTGGCAAGTGGGAAGCTTTTAAAAGTGAGATGGGAAGAATTTAGGGCCGGAATGTTCCTGTTAGATGGAAGGGCAAGGCTGGCAAGTTTAGGGAACCTTGGGTGACAAGGGATATTGAGGGTTTGGTCAGGACAAAGAAGGCATATGTCAGGTATAGGCAGCTGGGATCTAGCGAGTCCTTCGAAGAGTATAGGGGGTGTAGGACTACACTGAAGATGGAAATTAGGAGGGCAAAAAGGGGCCTTAAGATTTCCCTGGCAGATAAGATAAAGGAGAATCCTAAAAGATTCTCCAAGTACATTAAGAGTAAAAGGGTAGCTCGGGAGAGAGTAAGTCCCCTTAAGGATCAGTGTGGCAATCTATGTGTGGAGCCACAGGAAATGGGCTAGGTCTTAAATGAATATTTCTCGTCAGTATTTACCGTGGAGAAGGTCATTGAAGCTAGTGAGTTCAAGGGAGGGAACACCAATATCCTGGAGCATATGAATGTTACATAGGAGGAAGTGTTGGAGGTTTTGAAGCACATTAAGGTGGATAAATCCCCAGGGCCTGACCAGGTGTATCCTAGAATGCTATGGGAAGCAAGGGAGGAGATTGCTGGGGCCCTGGCAGAGATTTTTGTATCATCGTTAGCTACGGGGAGGTACCGGAAGACTGGAGGATAGCTAATGTTGTTCCTTTATTTGAGAAGAGCAGCAGGGATAAACCAGGGAACTACAGGCCGGTCAGCCTTACATCAGTGGTGGGAAAATTATTGGAAGGGATTCTGAGAGACAGGATTTATATGCATCTGGAAAGGTATGGTCTGCTTAGGGATAGTCAGCATGGCTTTGTGCTTGGGAAATCATGTCTCACAAATTTGATTGAGTTTTTTGAGGAGGTGACCAAGAAGATTGACTAGGGCAGGGCAATGGACGATGTCTACATGGACTTTAGCAAGGCCTTTGACAAGGTCCCACATGGTAGGCTGGTCCAGAAGGTTCGAACACATGGGATCCAGGGTGAGCTAGAAAATTGGATACAAAACTGGCTTGGTGATAGGAGGCAGAGGGTGGTAGTGGAGAGTTGTTTTTCAGATTGGAGGCCGGTGACCAGTGGTGTGCCGCAGGGATCGGTGCTGGGCCCTCTGTTGTTTGTCATATATATTAATGACTTGGATGTGAATGTAAGGGGCATGATTCGTAAGTTTTCAGATGACACCAAAATTGGTGGTATAGTGGACAGTGAAGAAGGTTGTCTAAGGTTACAACAGGATATAGATCAACTGGGAAAGTGGGCAAGGGATTGGCAAATGGAATTTAACGCAGACAAGTGTGAAATGATGCATTTTCAGAAGTTAAACCAGGGCAGGACATACACAGTGAATGGCAGGGCCTTGGGGAGTGTTGTTGAGCAGAGAGACCTTGGGGTGCAAATACATAGTTCCCTGAAAGTGGCAAAACAGGTAGACAGGGTAGTGAAGAAGGCGTATGGCATGCTTGCCTTCATCGGCCGAGGCATTGAGTACAAGAGTTGGGACGTCATGTTACAGTTGTACATGACGTTGGTTAGGCAGCATTTGGAGTACTGTGTGCAGTTCTGGTCGCCGCACTACAGGAAAGATGTGATTAAGCTAGAGAGGGTGCAGAAAAGATTCACAAGGATGTTGCCTGGTTTGGAGAGCTTGAGTTATAAAGAGAGATTGAATAGGCTGGGTCTGTTTTCCCTGGAGCGAAGGAGGCTGAGAGGGGACATGATAGAGGTATATAAAATTATGAGAGGCATAGATAGGGTAGATAGCCAGAGTCTGTTTCCCATGGTAGGGGTGACTAAAACTCAAGGGCATAGATTTAAGGTGAGAGGGAGGAGGTTTAAAGGGGATCAAAGGGGTAAATTTTTCACACAAAGAATAGTGGGTATCTGGAATGAGCTGCTTGAGGAGGTGGTGGAGACAGGAACAGTAGTGACAGTTAAGAGGCATCTGGACAGGTACTTGAATGAGCAAGGCCTAGAGGGATATGGAATTAATGCAGGCAGATGGGATTAGTATAGATAGGCATTATGGTCAGCATGGACGCGGTGGGACAAAGTGCCTGTTTCTATGCTGTACGACTCTATGACTCACCCCAGAAAAGCTTTTATTCATATCCCAAACTTCTCCCCCAAACTTTATTCCCTTTGACCCTCAACCCCTTCCCACCATCCCCACAACCAATCGTGTTCGTTTTTGCCGCTCCCCCCCGCCCTGCAAAATTCACTCCTCCTCCCTCACCACCAGTGTCACGCCTCGGATCTCCGAACGGAGATCCGAAGGCGTGGGTGTTGCCACTGGTCGGAATATCAGCGTGGGATGGCCATCGGGACAAGGTAAGTGCCTATGCATTTATTTAAATATTTTAATGAAGGCTCTGCCACGAAGTGGCGGCGGGAGGGGGCCATCCCGAGGCCTTGCCACCGGCGATAAAATGTGGCAGGGCCTTCCTGGCATCCAGGCCTGTGGTGGGCCTCTCCTGGAAGTAATTTCCAGGCCCCCCCCCCCTCCGGCATGACCCCCGATATTGGGGGCTTATAAAATTCAGCCCATTATGCTGAGCGCTAATCCTGAGGCTGCAACAGCAGTAAGGAGTTTAGACAGGACAATCGGAGCCGTTGCTGATGATTCCTGTACATGTGCCAGTGAAGCAGCTCTCCTCTTGCAGGAGGATCCAACATGGCAAGTCACTAGGAAACTGTTCTAAGACTCAGAACATAATGAATAACTACTTAATGGTAGGTTTCATAAGAATTAAAATGTTGCTAATTCCAAGCCACAATACTTCACAAAGATAGAAAATAAAAGTTTATCATCAAACACAGTGTGTGCATTACCTGATGATTGGAGCTGGTTGGAGAGGATGTTTTTGCCAAACTTGTAGAGGTCTCCAAGTTGTGATATTGTTAAGTTTAATACACTGTCAAATCCTTTCGCTCTGTAAAGGTAAGCACAAGAGGACTATAAATTTATGTTTCAACGTTTTCATACAGATCAATCCTGTCTGCAAGAAGTCATGTCATTGGATAGATGTTCATGGACTTTGGATTCATTATTCATTTTGATATGCATAGTACTTGAATATTGTTAACTGAACAGTAGATGCCCCCCCCACACCACCACCAGCCCTTCTGCTCACCCCTCCCCACGCCCCCCCAACTCCAATGTGAGCAAGCACACTGTAGCAATTGTCTTGCTTTTGTTATTCTTCGATGGAAATATTACAGAGGGTTTGGAAATGAAAGCAGCTAGTTGTTACCACACCAATTTGAGTGTTTATTTGAACTGCAGCCTCTCCAGGAGGCATTTTCCGCCCCCCACCCGCCCCCCTCCCCCACCCCTACCACGACCCCCAATGTCCAGTGCGGGGGGCTGTAAAATCCAACCCTTATAATCAGATTCGCCTATTATTTCACCACGTTCAACTGGAATACAGAATCCAATCGCAATCTAAATGAACAAAAACAGTTTACTTCAATACAAAAGGAAGGCCCTTAATTTATGGCTTATTTATCCTGTAGAATTGCTATTTTTAACAATACTACAGATTCCTCGAACACACCAGGTGCTGTGGAACCTACCCCATTTATGTTGCATAAAAAAGACTTACATTTATGAAGTGTTTTTCATGACCTCAGTACATTTCAAAGTGCTTTACAGTTAATTAAGTAGTTTTTGAAGTGTAGTCATTCTTGTAATGTAGGAAATGTGGCAGCCAATTTGCACACAGCAAGGTCCTACAAACAGCAGTGTGATAATGACCAAATAATCTGTTTTAGTATTATTGGTTGAGGGATAAATATTAGCCAGGACAGCAGGCAGAACCCCCCCCCCCCCCACCCGCCCCGTCAATCTTCTTCGAAATAGTGCCATGGGATCTTTTACATGCATCTGAGAGGGGAGACAGGGCCTCAGTTTAGTGTCTCATCCAAAAGATGGCGCCTCTGACAGTGCAGCACTCCCTCAGTACTGCACTGGAGTGTCATCCTAGATCTTGTACTTAAGTATCTAGAGTGGGGCTTGAACCCACAACTTCTTGAGGTGAGAGTGCTAGCACTAAGCCAGCCTGACACCTGTGTTTAAGGTACAATTTGTAACTTGAGTCTCCAGCAGCTGCACTTTCTTCAATGTAATACATACCAGCAAATAAGAACATGCATCACGAGCTTGCAAAGGCTAATTGAGCAGTGCAGCCCGCCAGCAGCTAGATTCCATTCCTGAGTTTGTACTGAAAATACACTGACTGAGATTTCGAAGTAGACTTCTCAGCTATTTTTATTTAAAGTAAGAAACTTATTTTAATGCTAACCACATCCAAGTGAAAATTCCCAGTCAAGCCTAACGTTTTTTTTGTGCTGAAAATGAAGCTGAAGTCTGCCTTTTAACCAATATCTTCTCAATAACACTAGCGTGTATACTCACATGGCCTGATAAGATTCACATGTTATGTTAGTGGGTATGCTGGCGAGATCAGGGCCTGTAATACTGGGTAGCAGGACTGGCAGTTGGTTCTGGAACCAGTCGGTGAAGTTAGTGGGGGTAAAATCATTAAACAAGGGTTTCAGGTTGCTAAAGATACTGTTGAGTAACGTGTCCCTTATTGTTTCATTTTGAATGACCGTTGTGCTAACCTGAAAGAAAAAGGAAAATACATGGAATGTCGTTTTTATCACCAACTACTCTTAACTTCATCAGATTTGCAAGTGTTTTCAACAAAGCTTGTTCAAAAGGGCACCGAGTAGTATATTGGCAAGTGGTTTGAATTGCTGTGTGAATTGCCATAATGTTTTTCTATCCATTAGTTTTATCAAAGCCTATCAGCTATATTGGTACTTTTACCTGCCCTTTCACCCTTCTCTCCTGTCCGGGTGCTGAATATAAGCAGCAAACTCTTGTACAGAGGCAGGCCACTGTGCCATGTTACTCCCGGCATCCTTGTACAGGGGCGCCCAGGTAGTGATCTGGTAGGAAACACCCACGTACTGGAGTTCACAGACAGTGATCCGATAGGAAAATGAGGTAGAAGGCCAAGAATGGGCCCCTTCCATCTCATTTGCATTTCAGCGATGGGGCTGTATTTACTAGGCCCAGCTCCACATATTCCAAAAAAAAAACTCAGAAATCCCAGGGGCAAAGTGATCAATGTAGAAAATTTCCAAAACAAATCTCAACCTCTTTCCCTGATCTTTAGCTCGGGAAATTAACATTCCCAAGGGCAAGGATCAGGAATGTTGGCCCTAATAGACTAACACTCTTAAGAAACGAGTGAGCACAGAAATTTTATACAAGCACTCAGTGTTATCTTGATCCCATGGAGTTAAGTTTTATACATACGAATATACAAATTAGGAGCAGGAGTAGGCCATTCAGCCCCTCAAGCCTGCTCCGCCATTTGAGAAGATCATGGCTGATCTGATTGCGGCCTCAACTCTACTTTCCTGTCTCCCTCTTTATATCCTTTGACTCCCTTGTCAATCAAGAATCTACATAACTCAGCCTTAAAAATATTCAATGACCCTGCCTCAACTGCTGCCTGGGGAAGAAAATTCCAAGACTATTAACCCTCTGAGAGAAAAAATTTCTCCTGATCTCCATCTTAAATAGGAGACCCCTTATTTTTAAACTGCGTCCCCTAGTTCTAGTCCCTCCCACAAGGGGAAACATCCTTTCAGCATCCACCCTGTCAAGTTCCCTCAGGATCTTATATGTTTCAATAAGATCACCTCTCATTCTTCTAAACTCGAATGCATACAGGCCCAACCTATCCGACCTTTCCTCATAAGATAACCCCTTCATCCCTTCTCTGAGCAATCTTCTCGAAAGCAATTATATCCTTCCTTAAATAAGGAGACCAAAACTGTACACAGTACTCCAAATGTGGTCTCATCAACAGCCTGCAGCAAAACTTCCTTACTTTATATTCAATTCCCCTTGCAATAAATGACAAAATTCCATTTGCCTTCCTAATCACCTGTTGTACCTGCATACTAACTGTTTGTGATTCATGTACCAGGACACCCAGATCCCTCTGTACCGCAATGTTCTGCAATTTCTCGCTATTTAAATATACTGTTTTTCTATTCTTCCCACCAAAGTGGACAGGTTCACATTTTCCCACATTATACTCCATCTGCCAAATTTTTGCCCACTCACCTAAACTATCGATATCCCTTTGCAGGTTCCTTATTTCCTTTTCACAACCACCTCTCTTACCTAACTTGTGTCATCAGCAAATTTAGCAACAATACATTCTGTTCCTTCATCCAAGTCATTGATATAGATTGTAAATAGTTGAGGCCCCAGCACTGATCCCTATGGCACTCCACTAGTTACAGCTTGCCAACCTGAAAATCCCTAATCTCCGCTTCCTATTAGCTAATCATTAGCTAACCTATTAACTACTCTATCCATGCGAATATGTTACCCCCTACACCATGAGCTCTTATTTTGTGTAGTAACCTTTGATGTGGCACCTAATCAAATGCCTTTTGGAAATCCAAGTACACCACATCTACAGGTTCCCCTTTATCCATGTTGCTTGTTACTTTCTCAAAGAACTCTAATAAATTTGTCAAACATGATTTCTTCTTCACAAAACCATATTGACTCTGTCTAATTGCATTAAGATTTTCTAAGTGCCCTGCTATAACCTCTTTACTAACTGATTCTAGCATTTTCCCTATGACAGATGTTAGGCTAACTGGCCTGTAGTTTCCTGCTTTCTGTCTCCCTCCTTTTTTCCCCACAGAAAACTCCAAAATAATTTCTGTTTGTCCTAAGGGTTTTGTTGCAATCATTAGTCAAATTCAAATCATTACTCAAATTCATAACCACTAGAATTAATACATTCCTTTAGCTTGTTCACATTTGAATTGATTACTTCAGATCAACAGAGGTAAGCAGATAAACTCATTGCCAATCACCTCAAAGAATTTGACCATCCTTTGCATTATTCCATGCCCTTTTGATAATACAGTAGCATTTATGTCTAAAGAACATCAGGTCTAAAAGAATAGTGACTATTTATTTGCAGAAATACTAGTTTTGAATACTCAGCACTGATATTTCTATAAAATAAATATTTCTACAAGTATTGGACGAAACAAAAAGATCAAATTATTTACTTTGAAAATTTCAAATGCTAACTAAGAAACTCTTAAACTATTTATGTATCCTGTGTCACATACACAATCAGCGCAGTCAGGCCAGTTTTAGGCAGACGCCTACTTGTAATATACTAACCAAACCCCAACAGGTGTATGCTCTGCCCATTGGTGTCAGGCACTGAGCAGCATAATCCATGATCCTCAAAGGGCAGCTGTACGCCACTCGAAAAACAGCTGGGTTTTTTAAACCATGTTAAGTCCTGATCGCACAAAAACCTTCTGGCTTTCTGCCAGCCCATACGTGCCCCCCACCCCACACCTAATGACTGCTTTCCTCCTTTTTAAGACACAACTTCTGGCTTGGATAGCAGTCGCTAGATTTCCCGCCAGTGAACTGCCCATGACTGCTGGTGCAGTGCTCACAGCTTGCTGGAAGTACGCAAATGAGGCCTGGCACTCAAAATGATTGTGGCCTTGTCGCAACAGCTTTGGCCGAGTGTCGTGTGCACTTTCTCCACTGTCAGCCCAGACTGAAAATTACCTCCACAGATTGGTCTGCCACCTTTCATTGATACTTTCCACTAAGTGTAAATTCTAATTAGAATTGGTAAAAGCTTGTTATATTTATCATTCAGGTAGCACAGATAAATTTTAGAGGATGGTCCTTGCGTGATCCACATCATTTGATATTCTTTAAGATCAAAAGTACTTCCCAAAGCTCTCCCACCATCCCTCCAAAGATTTCACAGTCTTGGGGACTTACTGCAATGGAATTTGTTTCCTGGCTCGTTTGATTCACAGTCTGAATGAGATCATTGATGAATTCCCAATTCTTCACCAGCCAATCCCTGGACTCACTGGTATTGGTGATGCAGCCCACTCCTATCATTAAAAGATGAAACACATTAGCTGCATGAATTGTGGATTTTTTTGTGGGCTGTTCAGAAAATTATGTTCAGTAAAATGCACCTCCTTCAATAGCCTAAATTTTCAACAATGTACTTTTACAATTGTCTGTTAAGGTCTCCTGTTATTTTGGTGTACATCTCTCTTGTTGCTTTTCATTTGTTAAACGATATCTAATTCACCTTGTAAACAAGGTTTAAATTGAAGGTTCTTTAACAAATAAATGAAAGGGATTTAGTCCAGAATATTGAACTTCAACTACTTCATAAAAAAGTCCCAATGGGATTGTGATATTTTATCCCTTATTAAATTGGAACTGACTCAAAGATCATACAGATTTTCTTTCACTGCAGGACCGTGCAATATGTTTGTGTATAAAGTGCATTGGGATTCCAAATGGAAAGTCCAGCAAATGGTTAACTGAAATATATTTATCAACTGTGTTACTGTTTAGTAATTAACTGTTGGTTGTCACTCAGTAAAATTGCAGTGCTTTAGTTATACATCCCACAAATACACAGAACATTCTGGCTGCTTATGTTTGCCATAGGACTCACTATTGCTAAAAAGGAAATAAAACTCCACCAACTACATAGTGCTTAATATTTTTTAAAAAACAATTTCTGTATGGGAGTGATTTGTAAGCAATAATCTTAGCCAGTTGTTTGAATGACCAGCGCTCACCTCTTTCTCCCTGCCTTCCACCGAGGAAGTGATCATTCTCAACTCAGAGCCTCCCCACACAGCAGTGCTGCAATCTGGACTTAGTTGCAAAGATCCCCGCAGAGAGGAACCTGCACTGTACCACCCTGATTTGACTTTTATTCGCCCATCAGAGAGATCACAGTATGTAAGAAGAGGGTAATGATACATTTAACTTGTATAAATGGCACTGCCTTTCATTAGGGAAGGTGCTTTCTACTCCCCTCCTAATATCTCCTTCTTTGGCTCAGCATCCATTTCTTTGACTGTGCCTCTGTGAAGCGTCTTGGGATGCTTCTCTAAGTTAATGGCACTATATAAACGCAAGTTACTGTTTTTCTTGTCCGTTGCACCTTGTCAAAAACATTTTGTTTTTACATAGTCAATTCAATTATGGAAAGGAGGGCGCAGCCCAAGTAAGACCAGACAATACTAAATTCTATCCAAGCTGATCATCTGATTGGTGCTATTTGCCTTGATCACATGACTGTTTTAAAGGTGCATTTATTATTCAAATGTGAAGTCAATATTAATTAATGCTCTTGGAGAATACTATTAAAATTGTCTTTTTGTGAAGATCAATGTTATTTATACATTCTCTTCTCATTCCACTTTCTGTTCATCTATAATTCATTGTTTGCTACACATTGTGAGAGTGCTGGTGGGTGAACATTTTAAACTTTGATTTAAATCAAAAAAAGGTTCTATCTATGCATTTAAAAAACAAATACTTCAAACATCTCGAAGTTCTTCACACAGAAGTGCAGTGATTTGGTGTTACGTTGGCTAATGCGGCCACCAATCTGTGCCAATAAAACCCCGCAAACAGCAAAAAGGAGAACCAGTCAACTGGTTTCTATCACAGCGGTGGTTGGGAGTGGGATGTTGGCCAGATCACCAGAGGATCTTTTGTTAGAATGTAGGTCTAAACACAAACTAATATTATCAGGTCACAGGAAGGTTGGAGTACAAGAATAAGGAAGTTTAGCTACAATTGTACAGGGCTTTGGTGAAACCACACCAGGAGTACTGGGTGCAGTTTTGATCTCCATATCTATGGAAGAATATACTTGCTTGGAGGCGGTACAGTGAAGGGTCACTAGATTGGTTCCTGGGATGACAGGGTTGTCCTATGATGAGTGGCTGAGTAAATTGGGCCTATATTTTCTGGAGTTTAGAAAAATGAGAGGTGATCTCATTGAAAAATACAAGGGGCTTGACAGGGTAGACACTAAGAGGTTGTTTCCCCTGGCTGGAGAATCTAGAACATAGAACATAGAACAGTACAGCACAGTACAGGCCCTTCGGCCCACGATGTTGTGCCGAACCTTTAACTTAATCTAAGATCAAACTACCTACATACCCTTCATTCTACTATCATCCATGTACCTATCCAAGAGTTGCTTAAATGTCCCTAATGTATCTGCTTCTACCACCACCACTGGCAGTGCATTCCACGCACCCACCACTCTCTGTGTAAAGAACCTATCTCTGACATCTCCCCGAAACCTTCCTCCAATCACCTTAAAATTATGCCCCCTGGTGATAGCCCTTTCCGCCCTGGGAAAAAGTCTCTGGCTATCCACTCTATCTATGCCTCTCATCATCTTGTACCCCTCTATCAAGTCACCTCTCATCCTTCTTCACTCCAATGAGAAAAGCCCTAGCTCCCTCAACCTTTCTTCGTAAGACATGCCCTCCAGTCCAGGCAGCATCCTGGTAAATCTCCTCTGCATCCTCTCTAAGGCTTCCACATCCTTCCTATAATGAGGCGACCAGAACTGAACACAATATTCCAAGTGTTGTTTAACCAGGGCTTTATAGAGCTGCAGCATAACCTCATGGCTCTTACACTCAATCCCCCTGTTAATGAAAGCCAACACACCATACGCCTTCTTAACAACCCTACCAACTTGGGTGGCAACTTTGAGCGATCTATGACATGGACCCCAAGATCCCTCTGTTCCTCCACACTACCAAGAATTCTGTCTTTAAGCCTGTATTCTGCATTCAAATTCGACCTTCCAAAATGAATCACTTCACACTTTTCCAGGTTGAACTCCATCTGCCACTTCTCAGCCCAGCTCTGCATCCTGTCAATGTCCCGTTGCAACCTACAACAGCCTTCCACACTATCCACAACTCCAGCAACCTTCGTGTCATCGGCAAACTTGCTAACCCAGCCTTCAACTTCTTCATCCAAGTCATTTATAAAAATCACAAAGAGCAGAGGTCCCAGAACAGATCCCTGCGGAACACCACTGGTCACCGAGCTCCAGGCTGAATACTTTCCATCTACTACCACCCTCTGTCTTCTATGGGCCAGCCAATTCTGTATCCAGACAGCCAAATTTTCCTGTATCCCATGCCTCCTTACTTTCTGAATGAGCCTACCATGGGGAACCTTATCAAACGCCTTGCTAAAATCCATATACACCACATCCACTGCTCTTCCTTCATCAATGTGTTTTGTCACATCTTCAAAGAATTCAATAAGGCTTGTGAGGCATGACCTGACCCTCACAAAGCCATGCTGACTGTCTCTAATCAAACCATGCTTTTCCAAATAATCATAAATCCTGTCTCTCAGAATCCTCTCCAATAATTTGCCCACTACCGACGTAAGACTGACTGGTCTATAATTCCCAGGGTTATCCCTATTCCCTTTCTTGAACAAGGGAATAACATTTGCCACCCTCCAATCATCTGGTACTACTCCAGTGGACAGTGAGGACGCAAAGATCATCGCCAAAGGCGATTCTATTGACTCTCTCCTTTGATACAACAGAAATGATTGCATGAATTGTTAATTTTTTTCCAACTGTAATGATATATATTTACTAAATATCCCTTTGTGGTAAGTAAATTAAGTAAGAAGGTGAAACGTGACCTATCTTAATTCAAAGTGAAGAGGATTAACTGAAATCAAAATACTGACATTGCTGAATTCTACTAAACCGTAATTAGGGATGTAATTAAAGTATTCTGCTGGTTAAAGCGTCTAAATGGAAATATCCAGGCACAGTGGCTAGCACCGCAGCCTCACAGCTCCAGCGACCCCGGTTTGGTTCTGGGTACTGTCTGCGGAGTTTGCAAGCTCTCCCTGTGACTGCGTGGGATTTCTCCAGGTGCTCTGGTTTCCTCCCACATGCCAAAGACTTGCAGGGTGATAGGTAAATTGGCCATTGTAAAAATTGCCCCGAGTGTAGGTAGGTGGTAGGAAAATTGAGGGAAGGTGGGGATGTGAGAGGGAAAATGGGATTAATGTAGGATTAGTATAAATGGGTGATTGATAGTCAGGGTGGACTCGTTGGGCTGAAGGGCCTGTTTCGGTGTTGTATCTCTCTATGACTCTATTTATTAATATATGTCATATCACTAATCACAAACTCCTACAGCATCAACTGTTACAAAACAGCAGCTCAGTTAAATCATCCTTAAAAGTAAACCTGTCATTTTGCCAAATAACTCTTAGATTTATTTTTTCTTACCTGTGACATTGATGTAACCAAAGATCCACTTTTCCAGAGCTTTCTTTGTATTCAAGGTCATCTCTGCCAGACCTGTATTGATTCCTTGCACACTGATTGTCAAATAGATTTTAAGCACAAATATAAACAGTTAAAGTCACTTGAAAATCAACTAGACGTGGTTAAAATGACTATCAGTTATCAATATTATTTCCATTATTTTTTGTAGCTTAAAACTGTAATCATTTTAAAGTGTTTTATACTCTATGTCCCAACAAGCTGCATGACCCTTATTGCATAATATATCATATTTATTAGTCTACTACTACAATTCCATCCCATTACAACAATTAATATCATCTTCTTCTTTGGCCTCCTTGTCTCGAGAGACAATGGGTAAATGCCTGGAGGTGGTCAGTGGTTTGTGAAGCAGCGCCTGGAGTGGCTATAAAGGCCAACTCTAGAGTGACAGACTCTTCCACAGGTGCTGCAGATAAAATTGGTTGTCGGGGCTGTTACACAGTTGGCTCTCCCCTTGCACTTCCGTCTTTTTTCCTGCCAACTGCTAAGTCTCTTCGACTCGCCACACTTTAGCCCCGCCTTTATGGCTGCCCGCCAGCTCTGGCGATCACTGGCAACTGAGTCACACAACTTGTGATCAACGTCACAGGACTTCATGTCGCGTTTGCAGACATCTTTAAAGCGGAGACATGGACGGCCAGTGGGTCTGATACCAGTGACGAGCTCGCTGTACAATGTGTCTTTGGGGATCCTGCCATCTTCCATGCGGCTCACACAGCCAAGCCATCTCATGCGCCGCTGGCTCAGTAGGGTGTATATGCTGGGGATGTTGGCCGCCTCGAGGACTTCTGTTTTGGAGATACGGTCCTGCCACCTGATGCCAAGGATTCTCCAGAGGCATCGAAGATGGAATGAATTGAGACGTCGCTCTTGGCTGACATACGTTGTCCAGGCCTCGCTGCCGGACAGCAAGGTACTGAGAACACAGGCTTGATATACTCGGACTTTTGTGTTCCGTGTCAGTGCGCCATTTTCCCACACTCTCTTGGCCAGTCTGGACATAGCAGTGGAAGCCTTTCCCATGCGCTTGTTGATTTCTGCATCGAGAGACAGGTTACTGGGGATAGTTGAGCCTAGGTAGGTGAACTCTTGAACCACTTCCAGAGCGTGGTCGCCGATATTGATGGATGGAGCATTTCTGATGTCCTGTCCCATGATGTTCGTTTTCTTGAAGCTGATGGTTAGGCCAAATTCATTGCAGGCAGCCGCAAACCTGTCAATGAGTCTCTGCAGACACTCTTCAGTGTGAGATGTTAATGCAGCATCGTCAACAAAGAGGAGTTCCCTGATGAGGACTTTCCATACTTTGGTCTTCGCTCTTAGACAGGCTCTTAGACAATTAATATATAATTACTTATAAGTAGTTAATGTAGAATGAAATCATGATGGGTTTAGATTGAGTAAATAAAGAAAAACTGTTTCCAATGGCTGAAGGGCCGATAGCCAGAGGGCACAGATTTAAGGTGATTGGCAAAAGGGTCAGAGGTGACATAAGGAGAAATTGTTTTATGCAACAAATGGTTCGGATTTAGAATGCACTTCCTGATAGGGTGGTGGAAACTGAATCAATAGTAACTTTCAAAAGCGAATTGGATAAATACTTGAAGGAAAAAAAATTGCAGGGCTATCGGGGAAGAGTGGGACTAACTGAATTGCTCTTTGAAAGATCCTGTGCAGACACGGAGGGCTGAATGGCCTCCTCTGCTGTACTATTCTATGATTCTATGGAACACATTAGTATATCACAAAGAGGCACCATCTTCATAAGCTCTTGGCAAACATTTTTTTTTGTCTAGTTGCAAGCACACAATGCAGACTTGCATATGCATCACCATTACCCACCTAACCTTTGTTCTTCTTTCTCCCAAACAAAGAAAAGGTTTAACAAGCACTTTTCATGAATACAGTCAATCCATAACAAAGTTTAGTGAGAGATATAGGAAGACCGTTCTTACAATGCTTTGAAGCCATCACATGATACGTCCCAGAAAGGAAGAGATTGCAGAATTGGTTCAGAAATGCCAGCAATAAATGGTCTGAGGCGCTGTAGAAAGGTGCCCAGAAATGTTGAATTTTTAAACCTTGGGTCAGTATTCCATCTCTCCCAAACAGCACGAAGGATTGTTTCTTTGACCACCAGTGGAACTGAAAATGTGCCATTAATCTGCAGTAAGTCAGAAAATAGTGTGAGTAAGCTCGCAAGCTAAGGAACCATTTCCCTGCGAGGCAGACAAGCCCCACCTCAAAGAGAACTCCAAAACATTTAGCTGTGTCTGCAGACATTCATAATTTATCAGAATATAATAATCCATTATGCAGCCAGTATTCTGAACATAAGTTTAAAAAAATACAAAAATCAGTATTTAAGCTATTCAAGCTCACAAACTCTTCACTTCCAGTCATCCTAGCAGCTTCAGTGCCTCATATATCTCCAGCTAACATACCCTGACTGCTCCAGCAGTGCCAACACGGGAAACTTGCAGCTGCTACATCCATGGACTTTAATCTGACAAATGCGGCCAGTGGGTAGATTAGAGATACAGCACTGAAACAGGCCCTTCGGCCCACCGAGTCTGTGCCGACCATCAACCACCCATTTATACTAATCCTACACTAATCCCATATTCCTACCAAACATCCCCACCTGTCCCTATATTTCCCGACCACCTACCTATACTAGTGACAATTTATAATGGCCAATTTACCTATCAACCTGCAAGTCTTTTGGCTTGTGGGAGGAAACCGGAGCACCCGGAGAAAACCCACGCAGACACAGGGAGAACTTGCAAACTCCACACAGGCAGTACCCAGAATCGAACCCGGGTCCCTGGAGCTGTGAGGCTGCGGTGCTAACCACTGCGCCACTGTGCCGCCCATACTCAAAGAACAGGTCACAGAAAGGCTAAGAAAGTGCGAGGGAACTCGGGAAGTTTTTAAAGGGGTGAAAATAATTTCCTATGTCATTTATACTCTGCTAATGCACTGAAAACAGTGAAGCAATTCACTCCATAGTGAGCAAAGGAACACTTCCCCTTGGTTAGCTAACAGAGAAAAGAAATCATCATCGGGTCATTTACGGCACTGGGAGGTGGTTATTCGGCCCATTATGTTCGTGCCAGCTCTCCACGGAACTATACAGTCAGTCCCACTCCCCGCCTCAATCCCCATCGACCTGCAAGTCTATTTCTTTCAGATGGCCCAATCCATCCAACTGCCTCTTGAAGTCATTGATCATCTCTGCTTTCACCACCCTTGTGGGCAGCGAGTTCCAGGTCATTACCACCCCTGCATAAAAAAGTGCTTCCTCATATTCCCCCTGCATCTTTTGCCCAAAACTTTCAATCTATGTCCCCAAGTCCTTATACCATTAGTTAATGGGAACAGTTTTTACTTGTCTAACTTAGCCAAGTCTGTCATAATCTTGTACACTTGAAATCTCCCCCCAATCTCCTTTGTTCTAAGGAGAACATTTTTTTCCCCAAAATATACTTTATTCATAAAAATCTGTAAAAAAAAAATACATTACAAAACAGTTCAAAACAGCATCAAGTTAACATTCCAAAAAGTGCAAAGGAAATCAGTTTTCTTCAATACAGGAGTAAGTTGCCTCACAACCCTTCCATTCCATTTTACAAGCCATGTACATTTTACAGCAAAACTATACATGGTGTATACAGCCCGAGCAGTTTCCCATGGGTCCAGCCCCTCAGTTCACTATGGTGGGAGGACCTTACACAGTGGTCTTTCCCCATTGAGCCTTTGCAGCGGCTGCCCCAAGCTTTAGTGCGTCCCTCAGCACGTAGTCCTGGACCTTGGAATGTGCCAGTCTGCAACACTCGGTCATGGACAACTCTTTGCGCTGGAAGACCAGCAAGTTTCGGGCGGACCAAAGAGCGTCTTTCACCGAATTGATGGTCCTCCAGCAGCAGTTGATGTTTATCTCAGTGTGCATCCCTGGGAACAGCCCGTAGAGCACAGACTCCTGTGTTACAGAGCTGCTTGGGATGAACCTTGACAAAAACCACGACATCTCTTTCCACACCTGCTTTGCAAAGACACATTCCAGAAGGATGTGGGCAACTGTCTCTTCCCCACCGCAGCCACCTCAAGGGCAGTGTGTGAAGGGGGCGAGACTCCGGGGATGCAGGAAGGATCTGACGGGGAGGGCCCTTCTCACCACCAGCCAAGCTACATCTTGGTGCTTGTTTGAAAGTTCTGGTGATGAGGCATTCTGCCAAATGACTTTGGCAGTCTGCTCGGGGAACCATTTGACAGGATCCACCATCTACTTTTCCCATAGGGCCTTGAGGACATTCCATGCAGACCACTGCCTGATGGATTGGTGTTTTTTTTTAGTTTTAGAGATACAGCACTGAAACAGGCCCTTCGGCCCACCAAGTCTGTGCCGACCATCAACCACCCCTTTATACTAATCCTACACTAATCCCATATTCCTACCACATCCCCACCTGTCCCTATATTTCCCTACCACCTACCTATACTCGGGGCAATTTATAATGGCCAATTAACCTATCAACCTGTAAGTCTTTGGCATGTGGGAGGAAACTGGAGCACCCGGAGGAAACCCACGCAGACACAGGGAGAACTTGCAAACTCCACACAGACAGTACCCAGAATTGAACCCGGGTCGCTGGAGCTGTGAGGCTGCGGTGCTAACCACTGCGCCACTGTGTTTTCCCGCAGAAACTTTCCCATGAAGGATAGGTGGTATGGCACGGTCCAGCTGGATGGAGTGTGACCAGACCCATCCTTCGCAACACCGGGGACAGATGGAACCTCAGGACATAGTGACACTTGGTGTTTGTGTATTGGGGCTCTACGCACTGCTTGATGCAGCCAAAGGCGGTCATCAGGATGAGGGCGATGTTGGGTACATTTTTCCTGCCCTTATCCAGAGGTTTGATCATCGTGTCCTTCCGGACCCGGTCCATTTTGGATCTCCAGATAAAGCGAAAATGGCTCAGGTGACCGCCACAGATCAGGAGTGGGGTATGGGCCAGACTTGCGCCACATACAGCAACAATGTGAGTGCCTCACACCAGATGACCAGGTTCCTACCCACAATGGAGAGAGATCGCTGCTCCCACATGCTCAGTTTATGGTGTACCCTGGCTACTCACTCCTTCCAGGTTTTGGCGCACGCCGCAGCCCTTCTGAACCATATCCACAGCACCCTCAGGTAGTCTGACCTGACAGTGAAGGGGACAAAGGATCGGTCGGCCCAGTTCACAAAGAACATGACCTCACTCTTGCCATGGTTGACTTTGGCTCCCGAGGCCAGTTCGAACTGGTCGCAGATGCTCATCATTCTGCAAACGGACAGCTGATCTGAGCAGAAGATGGCGACGCCGTCCATGTCTGGGGAGGCTTTGACCTGAGTGCCTCTGCTGCCTGAGATTGTCACCCCTCTTATGCCAGCATCCTTCCTGATGGACTCAGCAAAAGGTCGATACAGCAAACAAACAAGACAGGGGAGAGAAGATAGCCCTCTCTGACTCCAGATTGGATCGGGAAACTTTCTGATTCCCACCCACTGATTGAGACTGTGCTACTGATGTTTGTGTAGAGCAGTTTGATCCAATTGCAGATTCCCTCCCCAAACCCCATTTTGGAGACCACATCCATCATGTAGGTGTGCGATATCTTGTCAAAAGCCTTCTCCTGGTCCAAGCTGATGAGACAAGTGTCCACCCTCCTGTCCCGTACATAGGCAATCGTATCCCTGAGTAGCGCGAGACTATCAGAGATTGTCGTGCTGGGTACAGTGCAGGTCTGGTCAGGGTGAATCACCAATTCCAGAGCAGACTTGACCTGACTGGCGATGACTTTGGACAGAATCTTGCAGTCAACATTAAGCAGTGAGATGGGCCGTCAATTTCTCCCCCTTCGGCTTGTAGATGAGAGTGATGCAGATGAGAATGATCCAATCTGCAATTGGATCAAACTGCTCTACACAAACAGCCTTTCCTTATGAATTCTGACATGCTGCCGGCCAGAAGCATACTCTCGTATACTTCCAGCAGGTCCGGGCCGACCCAGTCCCACAGAGCCGAATACAACTTAACCGGTAAGCCGTTGCTTCTGGGAGTTTTACTCATCTCGAAGGACCTAACGGCATTTGTCAGCTCATCCAGAGTTAACGGTTTGTCCAGTCTCTCCCTCATGTTGTCATCTAAGACCTCCATGATAGATGACAGGAAGGACTGGGAAGCCATGCTGTCCATGGGCTTCACATCGTACAGCCCAGCATAAAATCTGATCCTTAGTATGTCGGACTGCAAAGACATCACCGAGCCATCCTCTTCCTTCAGGCTGCTGATCACAGAGCTCTCTCTGTGTACCTTTTGGAATAAGTAACGCGAGCACGTCTCATCCTGCTCAACAGAGCAGACTCTGGACCGGAAGATGATCTTGGAGGCCTCTGTGGCAAAGAGCAAGGCCTGCTGGCTCTTCACCTCTTGGAGATCCTCCTTGACCTCGACCCCCATCGACTGCAGCCGGAGCAGATTTTGCATTCTTTTCTGGAGTCGGGACATTTCCTTCTGTCTCTCGCCCTCTGAACACGTTTGAAGATAAAGAACCTCTTGATGTACTCCTTGATCGCCTCCCACCAGTGAACTGGAGACTCAAAGAGGGGTTTCACGGTTCGCCAACCATTGTAATCCCTTTTGAGTTCTTCAACCTTCTCTGGGGTTAGCAGTGTAGCATTGAGCTTCAATGTCCCCCTGCCAACTCGCTGGTCGTCCTGTAAGTGACATCGGTCGGAGAAGAACACCGGCTTGACGTTGGTGGATCTGACTGTGAAAGCACGGGACACAAACAGGAAGTCAATCCTGGAACGGGCAGACCCATCCGATCTTGACCAGGTGTATCTATGCTGTGCTCCGTCTGCAGGTTTGCTGAAGACGTTGTGCAGCTTGGCATCTTTCACTGTTTCCATTAGGAATCTGGACGTAGCGTCCAGTTTGCTGTCGTCACTGCCGGATCGTCCAGCTGCATCAATGATGCAGTTGAAGTCACCGCCTGGAATGACCGGCCTGGACATCGCCAGCAGCAGTGGGAGCTGCTGGAAGACGGTCAGCCGCTCGCTGCAATGAACCGGGCATTCACGTTGATCAACCGGAACGGAGCATTGTTGTACATTACATCTGCTACGAAGAGGCGACCGCCCACCACCTCCTTAAGTTTGGAGTTAGTGAAGTTACCTCCCCTCAGCAGAATACCCAGGCAGGAGGAACGAGAATCATTTCCCCTTACCAGATCGATGGCCCGTGGGACCACCATCGCGACCATTACCTGTAGGTGCTGAGGTGTGGTATTCCACACTCCTGTAGAAACAGCAGGTTGGCTTTGACCTTGGCGAGGTAGTCCAAGGTTGAAACACATCGCGTAGTGGATTTAATGCTACGCACGTTAATCGAAGCAATCTTTATACCCATTTTTAAGTTAGTTGCTGCTTCCCACACCAGTTGTCCTTGCTAGTCCCAGTCCTTTGGTTTGTTTCTGCATACCCATAGTGTACGCAAGCTGTTTCACATTCGTTGGGCTCAGAAACCCATCCTGGTTTCTCATGGGGGGTTTGTTCCGCTGGGGCGACATCGGTGGGGGGGGCGGTCTTGGAGGCAGCAAGGCTTGGGCTGTCCTCTGCTGTTGGTGTCTTTCCCCTCTGTTCCTCCTTGAAGACATCAATGCTCCCGGCTATCCGGAGCTGGAGTGTGCCAGACGCTTCTTTGCCCTCGGTGTCCCGGAGCTGGGATGCGCTGGGCATGTCGCTAGGTTCGGCGCTTTGGGTTTGGGGCGCGCTGGACCCATCACAGCTTCCAGGGTCCTGGAGCTGGGGGACTTTATCTTCCAGCTCCTTTGAGTTCTGCTGCTTCTTTTGCAGGTGCTGTCGTTCCGGCCCTTCCTCGTCCAGTGAGGAGGAGCTGCCGTAGTCTGTCTCAGACGGTAGCTTCCTCTTGCCACTGGTTTGGGTGGTGGCCGATTCCTTTTTTGGAGGCTTTTTCTTTGTGGTTTTCCTTTGTAGCACTTTCCACTGACCAATTTGTCCATCTGCTGCCTCCTCCTCCATTGATTCTGTCTGTAGAGGAGGGGTCCAGGCACGGGATAGGTGTTGGGTCACTGGTTGCAGCTGCCTCCCCTTTCTTCTCCTTCTCAGGTAGACTTTCCACACTGCGGAGAGGGTTGCTTGTCTCCTTCCCAGCACTAGACGTATTCAACATTCCTCCTCCCAGCCTTTCCTTGGAACTTGCCGCCTGAGCATAACTGAGGCAGCGTTTGGGGCAGGTTTTGTAGAGGTGATCTGCCTCACCGCACAGGTTGCAACACTTACTCTGCTAACAGTCCTTCGTCTGATGGTCTTCCTTCTTGCAGTTCTTGCAGATGACTGTGCTGCAGTTAGCTGCCACGTGACCAGATTTGCCACAGGTGCGACAAACTCTGGGCTACCCCGCATAGACCAAGAAGTCTCGACTTCCCCCGATAGCGAAGCCGGAGGGAGGATGGATGATGGCTCCGTTGACATCGACCTTCAAGGTCACCTTGACCTGCTGCTTGCTGGTCCAAATCCCAAATGGGTCCTTGCCATCAGTGCTGCTGCCGGCCACCTCGACGTACCTGGTGAGGAAGGTGAGTACATCCACGACAGGAACATGGGGGGTTGTAGAGGTGAATTGTCACCACCCAGTCACGTTGCGAAGGCAGCATGAAGAGCGGCTCCACTGTGAGGATCAACAGTGGCGCCTGGTTTCCCTTCTCCTTGAACACCTTCAGGAACTTGATGCATCCCGCCACTTTCTTGAACGTCATGTCAAAATATCCACTGCTGGGGAAGTCCTGCAGACAAAAGATGTCTGCAGCCTGGAATCCACAGCAATCAATAAGGATTTTCCTAATGAAGGAGGTATGGTCAACAGGTGCATCTCCTTCCTTATCCTTCACCACCACCTGAACGGTGTTACACACTCCCTGGCCTGAAGCTCTAGAATTGGTTACAGCCATTTTACTCAAAACCTACCTGGAACAGGATCAAAGGCCATTGATCATGGTTTCTCCCCTGCCAGATAAGTATCTAAGGAGAACGAACCTAGCTTTTCGAACCTAACCTTGTAACTAAAATCCTCCATCCCTGGAACGATTCTGGTAAATCTCCTCAGCACGCTCTCAAGGACCTTGACATCCTTCCTGAAGTGTGGTGATCCTGGTCACTCTGCACAGCAACGTCATAAATACATTCAAAAAGAATGTGTTTGTGAATTCACTGGCATGGTAATAAAAGCAATTCTTTTCCCAGAAACCTTTAGAATGGCCTCATTGAATAGAATCATCCCCAGGCTTTGTTATTTAAAAATATAACCTTCACAGTATGCAACAGAAATGGCTTAAGGTGCACTCACACTAAAAGTTTAACATCAGCATAAACCAGTTTCAGCTCCACGCCAACTCTAATCATGTTGAGTATAACTTAACTGTGGAAGCACAAACTGATTCTACACTGATGGAAAGTGAGGCCTTGTCATCCAGGCAGCCTAAATCCACTCTGAACTAGTGTCAAGTCAGGCACTGACTCTGGAATAGGGTCGCTGACCCTTCTGGATTCTCTGGGATTCTCCCAGAATTGCAAACTGATCGCCCGAGCGCTGATGGTGACTGCCTGCTGCTGCCTCTGGAATGGCTCCTCCTGACTTGGTCCAGCCACTCCAACAGCCAGCTGTGCATCTGCGACTGCTCCACTCACATATCTGAGGGCTTTCAGGGACCTGAGGCATTGTGGGTATCCAATGCCACCATTGCGGCCTTGCTGTTTTTGGTATTTGATGATCAAATGCCACATGATCAAACCCCCAGGAATACGTTCAGTGGGAGTTAGCAACCCGACTCCAGAATCAAGCTGCATTTACTTTGTAACTATAACTGTTTTGTCTGCTTCGCACCAGCGGTGCCACTGTCATGTGAATTCACACTTACTTATTAGGAATGTTGGCCTTGACATTTCTGATTTGCCAGCATAAATGTCGGAGATCCTGTCTAAAATTCTAGGGACAGTTGCATAGCCAAGTCAAAATATTTCAGTTCAACCCCACAGCGTAATTTCTATTTATGCCCACTCCAGCCCTAGGAATTTTGGGGGTGGTATCTTTGGCATATTTGGAGTTTGTTCCTGAGAACAAACTTGGTGATCTAATGACAGCAGTTCTACCCCGCCAAGTCCTTTCTATGTTTACTTTACACCATCTAGTGGTGGCACTTGACATCTGCAACTCTTGCTGTGACAACATTTTGGGAAGTTAAACCAGGGCAGGACGTATACAGTGAATGGCAGGGCCCTGGGGAGTGTTGTTGAGCAGAGACACCTTGGGGTGTAGGTACATAGTTCCCTGAAAGTGGCAACACAAGTAGACAGGGTGGTGAAGAAGGCGTATGGCATGCTTGCCTTCATCGGCCGAGGCATTGAATACAAAATTTGGGACTTCATGTTACAGTTGTACATAAGGTTGGTTAGGCCACACTTGGAGTACTGTGTGCAGTTCTGGTCGCCACACTACACCAAAGATGTGATTAAGCTAGAGAGGGTGCAGAAAAGATTCACAAGGATGTTGCCTGGTTTGAAGGGCTTGAGTCATAAAGAGAGATTGGATAGGCTGGGTCTGTTTTCCCTGGAGCAAAGGAGGCTGAGAGGGGACATGATAGAGGTATATAAAATTATGAGAGGCATAGCCAGAATGTGTTTCCCATGGTAGAGGTGACTAAAACTAGAGGGCATAGATTTAAGGTGAGAGGGAGGAGGTTTAAAGGGGATCAAAGGGGTAAATTTTTCACGCAAAGAATAGTCGGTATCTGGAATGAGCTGCCTGAGGAGGTGGTGGAGGCAGGAACAGTAGCGACATTTAAGAAGCATCTGGACAGGTACTTGAATGAGCAAGGCACAGAGGGATATGGAATTAATGCAGGCAGGTAGGATCAGTATAGATAGGCATTATGGTCGGTATGGGTGGGCCGAAGGGCCTGTTTCTGTGCTGTACGACTCTATAACTGTGGATGATGTACTGGCCTGGAAAAAGAGGTGTCCAGGGGCCACAACTGAAATACACCTGAGCTTCTTTGCGTATGATATCATGTGTTTGAGGCCCCCTATGTAAATAAAAGAAAAGCTTACCTAGATCCAATTTATCCTAATCCTCATAATTCTAAACACTTCTATTATTCTCCTCTCAGTATTCTCTTTTCAAGGAAGACCCAAGACAGTCAATCTTTCCTCAGCCATAATTCCCTTAAGTTCTGGGATCAATGGTGTCTCCCTCCATTGTACCTCCTCCAGTAACTGAATATCCTTTTCAAAATAGGGACACCAAAAACTGTGCACAGTACTCCAGATGTAATCTCTATAGGGCCATATACAATTTTAAAATGACTTCTCTGGATTCATATGTTATACCCCTTGCTAAGCACCTCAACATTCTATTTGTTTTTTTTTAAATTCTGGGAACTTTGTGCTGATAGTTTAAGTGACCTGTCCATTAAAATCCCAAGATCTCTCTCCTGCTCCAATTCCTCAAGGACATTTCCATTTAGTACATAACCAACATCAAAGTTCCCTTTGCCATGTCTCATAACTTTACATATTCCTTTATTAAATTGCATCTGCCATTTCTCTGCTCACTGATCGGGCTTGATCCTATTGAATTTGCATGCTTTGATAGTCATCGTTTGCCACATGTCATATTTGGTATATTCCAATCCTATGAGATTTGGCCCAAGTCCAGTGAACTCTGCAAAAAAAATCCTCAATGGTTTGAGCCAATTCCTTCAGAACCTGGGGATGAAAGTTGTCAGGAGCCTTATCTACCCTGAGCTTCAATATGCCCCAATATGCCCTCTGGAAAATGTGGGGATATTCTGACAATGAGGTCTATCAGTGTCTCATTGCCCTGACCTGGACTCCACACCCTCTGTCTCATCGAGGACCACTTCTGTCTACTCCTTCCCAGTCTATCACTTGCAAATGGCAGCAGGGCTGAGATCCAGATTCCAGATGAAAATTCCTGGCATCCGGCCCAGCTACTGCCATTTGCTGGGATAGCCATGCACGAGGTAGCTGTCATATCCAGGAAGCAGCAGTAACAATGCAGAGGTTCCCACATGACCTCGTCCTCTCCCTCCAATCTTGACACCACTTATCTTCCAGTGTCTGTGCCAAGGTCTGTGAAGCTGTTGATTTCCCATCCTTCGAGCTCTCCTGCTCCTTTAAATGCCCAGCTACCTCTTCTGGTACTGCAACGGTCCTATACCTTTATGGCCAGACACTGATGAACTGTTCTTGGTGGTGGGAATTCCACCACAAGCCTGTCATCATATCAATAACAGCCCCAGAGAAATCGGTCAGATTTGGGTCAGAGTCAGAGGGAAAGGCAGAAATCTGGCTCCAACTGGAACTCTACCCGAAAGAGGAGAATCCATCTATTTATTGCTTAGCATATCATAATTATTCTGCCCCTTCATTAACATGCAATTGTTCAAAATTGGGTTTTAATAAAAATTAAAAGGGATTCAATACGTTCACTGAGGAGTGTTATATAACAGCATTGTCCAACATACGGTCTACGGGCCAGGATCCAGCCCGCCAGAGGTTTCCATCTGGCCCGCAGATGTAAACTGTACCCTGGGCCATTCCTCATCCTCATCAGGGGTCTGTGACTGGAGATGGGAAATTTCCCATTGTCAGAACAGATTTTACAAAAGATTGCAAGTCAGCTTCACAGCTGACAGTTACTGACATCGGGAACAGCAGTTTCCTAACTTTGGACAGACTTGGGGTTTTCCAGCAAATTCTGACTTTTTTTTTTAAGAAGCATGCTGGAAAATCTCGAGTCTGCCCGAAGTTGGGAAACCGCTGTTCCCGATATCAGCAAATGTCAGCTGTGAAACTGACTTGCGATCTTTCCAAAAAACAATTACCAAGCATCTGCTGAGCGTTCCCGCTCTCTGCAACTGTCAGAGAGAGACACAACGGGGGAGGAAAGGAGAGGGGGAACAGAGAGAGAGAGAGAGAGAGAGAGAGAGGGAACTGAGAGAGATGGGGAAACAGGGAGAGAAGAGGGACAGAGAGAGGGGGGACAAAGAGAGAGAGGGGGGACAGAGAGAGAGAGGGGGGACAGAGAGAGAGAGGGGGGACAGAGAGAGAGAGGGGGGACAGGGAGAGATGGGGAAACAGGGAGAGAAGAGGGACAGAGAGAGAAGAGGGACAGAGAGAGAGAGGGGGGACAGAGAGAGAGAGGGGGGACAGAGAGAGAGAAGAGGGACAGAGAGAGGGGGGAGAGAGAGAGAGAGGGGGGAGAGAGAGAGAGAGAGGGGGGAGAGAGAGAGAGAGAGAGAGGGGGGAGAGAGAGAGAGAGGGGGAGAGAGAGAGAGAGAGGGGGGAGAGAGAGAGAGAGAGGGGGGACAGAGAGAGAGAGAGGGGGGACAGAGAGAGAGAGGGGGGACAGAGAGAGAGAGGGGGGACAGAGAGAGAGAGGGGGGACAGAGAGAGGGGGGACAGAGAGAGGGGGGACAGAGAGAGAGAGAGGGAACTGAGAGAGATGGGGAAACAGGGAGAGAAGAGGGACAGAGAGAGGGGGGACAAAGAGAGAGGGGGGGGAGAGAGAGAGAGAGGGGACAGAGAGATGGGGAACAGGTGGAGGAACACAGAGCGAGGACGACATGGGGGAAACAACAGAGAGGAGGGGACACAGGGAGAGAGAGAGAGAAAGACAGAGAGAGAGGGAGAGAGAGTGATCAAGATCACTCCTGACAGATTGAAATCAATCTGAAATACTCTGCATTGCTGCATCAAGTGTGCAGGCAAACCTTGACTACTTGTGCAAGCAAAAAAGTGCCAGGTATCTCTCTAAATCGGTGTCCAACATAGTGAAGAGAAAGTAAATCAATAAATTAGTCTTCTCATTTAAAGCTTCTTCACAAAAATGTACATTTATCATTGTTTTGATTAATAGTAAGATAAATTTTTATGCCTTAATCTTTCCAAAATTTCCTCACCGACCCTCCACAGAAGACAAAAATTGTAATGTGGCCCCCACACAAAAAGGTTGGACAACCCTGTTATATAGTTTCACCTGAAAAAATCATGCCTTCCAAGGAGGGCTGATAAAGTCAAGGATAAAATGCACCTAAAGCATTAATAAGACACCGAGTTTGAGCAATAGGTGAGCGTATAATACATACGATCATTTTCTGCAAAAAAACTGTTATAGGAGTCCCTTATGCAGAAAGTTTTCCACCTGACGATTCATTCCTCATTAAAGAAAGTCTTGGATAGTCAAAGGTAGCCAAATGTGCACTGCCAATACTTTGGGAAAGTTGCATCTTGGAAAAGATATATTTCTATGCACCTACTATGTCCAAAACAACATCCCTTATAGTTTACAGATTTGATCTTTTAGGAGAGGAACTTTCTACAAGTAAATATAATTTGAGTTTGCACCTGAGTTTAGATTCCTGATGAAACACTCAGTGAAGGAATACATTATTGCTTCCTCTGAATCCTCAATCTTCCTATTATCCACAATGGCTATCAGTATTATATTCTACCTTCTTGTTGATCTTGTCCAGCACCTCCTCAAATTTTGGTACACTGATCTTCTGCATGAATAAGATGGTGGTATTCAGATCAGAGATGCTCACAGGATTTGTGAAAACAAAACAGTTGAAGACCAAGGCCAAGTTATCACTGGTTAAGTTCATCAGCAGTTCACACTGAAAGGAAACAAACACATAAGAGGCTTCACAATTGTAGTTGCGCAAAACAAAATAGTAAAAATTCCATTCATGAATTGCGGCGGCCATCAAGGTGTGGGACTGCAATCGGGGGAGAAGTGACAATAGGTGGGGGGAAAGAATCAGAGAATCAGTGTCTGGCAATATACGCATTCTTTGAATGTCCAAATTCAGGAACGTATATTTTAAAAGCTTGCCTTGTTGATCCCTTTAAGGGTTACTGGTTATGCTGTATGTAGGCATGGTTTTCCTAAGTGCAGCCAGCAGCAGATGCCTCAGGGAAAACAAATCTGAAGTAGAGGCCTCAGACAGGTGTTGGACACAGAGTGGACATTGCACATCAGTTTTTTGGTTTTTACTAATATGGCATTCAGCACACAATGAGTGTTTTTTTAATTCATGGGACATTGGTGTCACAGAGCGAGGCCAGCATAAATTACCAATCCTTCATTTCCTTTGAGGAGGCAATGGTGAGCTGCCTCCTTGAACACTGTCGTCTACATGATCTTTATTATAGTTTGACATAGTGGTTTGATACAACTGAATGGCTTGTTAGGCCATTATAAGGGATTGCTAAGAATCAACCATATTGCTGTGCAAGTTGCTGTTCTTGTTGAATATTTACTCTTAACTTAAAAATAATTTTCATGTTGGATTTTACTGTACTTCCTTATCATTTTTATTTATTTCTCTACAAAATATATGAAAGGGGTGAAATCTGCATCACTAAGTTAGCATTAGCTTTTAGAGAATCCATCTATTTAATTCACTTTTCGAAATGCTTTCAGACTTCATTACATTCCAGCAGTGGTTATCTCGAAGTTACTTACTGTCAGATTTGTTAATCCAGACCTAGTGATGAGATTACACATTCCTACCTTTCATTAGTTTAGAATTTACCTCAGCACATGCGTATTGTGAGACTGCAAAGTTACAGAAATCAGTGATGTTGCCAGAACGTAGTTCTGATTCCAGTGTCATGCTGTAAGAAAATAATTGCTTTAGATAATAATATAAGTACAAGATAAAACTGGATATAAAGCGTATATGATTGTCAATAAGAAAAACTTGTTCAAGTTTTTTCAAACTAGAAATGAATTTCATTCACTGTAAACTGGCATGCAGATTTGATGCCCCGCAGTAATCCTGACTGCTTTGTTTTATAGTTCTCCCATTTATGATCTTGGGTTTATGTACCCATTGTAAAAGAAACTAATGGTTTGCTATAGGATTTGTTTTTGTATCCTGTGTATCTCTTTGCGACCAGTAATGGCAAAGTTTCCAACAATTTTATTTCCGTACTCTGAAATTATCTCCCTAAACCTCTCTGTCCAGCTACATCTCTCAATGACTTAAAAAATCTTCCTGGGTTATACCCAACATTCGAAATGCAGCCAGCATTCCAGTATTTGGATAAATACCTTCACAACAACTGGATACCAATAGTGGATAATCCCTTTTTTTTCCATCTTTAGCAATGTACACCATTTGATATTTAGCCTTTCAGTCCCAATTTGCTTTGCCTATCAGATCACCGGATATCTTCTGTGATCACTAGGTGCCATATGAAGTCTTTTGTTTGATTTCCTCCAACTTTTCCATGTTAATTTAATTTGAGTTATTTATGCCTTTACATCAGTTGGGTGGGTCAATGCCTCCTGATTTTTAATGATCTCCTCCTTTAGAGGCCACTAGGATTGGGCCATGCTGCGACACACCATCCATCAGGATACCGCAAAGTATAATTTATATGTAAATGGGCGAGGTCTTAAATTAATATTTCTCGTCAGTATTTACCGTGGAGAAGGTCATGGAAGCTAGTGAGTTCAAGGGATGGAACAGCGATATCCTGGAGCACATCAACGTTACAAAGGAGGAAGTGTTGGAGGATTTGAAGCGCATTAAGGTGGATAAATCCCCAGGGCCTGACCAGGTGTATCCTAGGATGCGTTGGGAAGCAAGGGAGGAGATTGCTGGGGCCCTGGCAGAAGTTTTTGTATCATCATTAGCCACGGGTGAGGTACCGGAAGACTGGAGGATAGCTAATGTTGTGCCTTTATTTAAGAAGGGCAGCAGGGATAAGCCAGGGAACTACAGGCAGGTGAACCTTACATCAGTGGTGGGAAAGTTATTGGAAGGGATTCTGAGAGACAGGATTTATATGCATTTGGAAAGGCATGGTCTGATTAGGGATAGTCAGCATGGCTTTGTGCGTGGGAAACCATGTCTCACGAGTTTGATTGAGTTTTTCGAGGAGGTGACCAAGAGGATTGATGAGGGCAGGGTGATGGATGTTGTCTACATGGACTTTAACAAGGCCTTTGACAAGCTCCAGCATGGTAGGCTGGTCCAGAAGGTTCGAACACATGGGATCCAGGGTGAGCTAGCAAATTGGCTTGGTGACAGGAGGCAGAGGGTGGTAGTGGAGGGTTGTTTTTCAGATTGGAGGCCGGTGACCAGTGGTGTGCCGCAGGGATCGGTGCTGGGCCCTCTGTTGTTTGTCATATATATTAATGACTTGGATGTGAATGTATTAGTGAATGAATGATTAGTAAGTTTGCAGATGACACCAGAATTGGTGGTATAGTGGACAGTGAAGAAGGTTGTCTAAGGTTACAACAGGATATAGATCAACTGGGAAAGTGGGCAAGGGATTGGCAAATGGAATTGAACGCAGACAAGTGTGAAATGATGCATTTTGGGAAGTTAAACCAGGGCAGGACATATACAGTGAATGGCAGGGCCCTGGGGAGTGTTGTTGAGCAGAGACACCTTGGGGTGTAAGTACATAGTTCCCTGAAAGTGGTAACACAGGTAGACAGGGTGGCGAAGAAGGCGTATGGCATACTTGCCTTCATCGGCCGAGGCATTGAGTACAAGATTTGGGACGTCATGTTACAGTTGTACAAAACGTTGGTTAGGTGCATTTCTGGTTGCCACACTACAGCAAATAGGTGATTAAGCTAGAGAGGGTGCAGAAAAGATTCACAAGGATGTTGCCTGGTTTGGAGAGCTTGAGTTCTAAAGAGAGATTGGATAGGCTGGGTCTGTTTTCCCTGGAGCGGAGGAGCCTGAGAGAGGACATGATAGAGGTATATAAAATTATGAGGCATAGATAGGGTAGATAGCCAGAGTCTGTTTCCCATGGTAGGGATGACTAAAACTAGAGGGCACAGATTTAAGGTTAGAGGGATCAAAGGGGGCGGCACAGTGGCGCAGTGGTTAGCACCACAGCCTCACAGCTCGAGGGACCCGGGTTCGATTCTGGGTACTGCCTGTGCGGAGTTTGCAAGTTCTCCCTGTGACCGCGTGGGTTTTCGCCGGGTGCTCCGGTTTCCTCCCACAGCCAAAGACTTGCAGGTTGATAGGTAAATTGGCCATTGTAAATTGCCCCTAGTGTAGGTAGGTGATAGAGATTATGGGATTACTGCAGGGTTAGTATAAATGGGTGGTTGTTGGTCGGCACAGACTCGGTGGGCCAAAGGGCCTGTTTCAGTGCTGTATCTCTAAATAAAAATAAATAAAGGGGTAAATTTTTCAAACAAAGAATAGTGGGTATCTGGAATGAGCTGCCTGAGGAGGTGGTGGAGGCAGGAACAGTAGCAACATTTAAGAGGCATCTGGACAGGTACTTGAATGAGCAAGGCATAGAGGGATATGGAATTAATGCAGGCAGTTGGGATTAGTATCGAAAGGCATTATGGTCAGCATGGACGCGGTGGGCCGAAGGGCCTGTTTCTATGCTGTACGACTCTATAATCCGTTCTAAATGTACACTGTTGCTTCTGCCCTATACCAAGCTACATTAACAGATTTATGCACATCAAAATCCATCTGTCATTCACTCCTTCGCCACGTCTACTTATATATCCAGGTTCCTCTAAATGCTTAATCTCCTTATATTCCTGCTGTAGCTGTACTGATAGGGTTTGTTTGCAAATTTTATAATTCATTATTTTCCATCCAGCACCCAGATTAGCAAAAACTTGCATTGGTGGCACTAAGATCATTTCTTTTTGGTAGTTTGGCTACCTCAACTCAGACCTACACCTTAGTTATTTTCCCTGCAGCATTGCAGCTTTAAAAACAATTGACGGGTTCCCATCGATAGGAAAGTGAGTTTAACCAGCCATTAACTGAGCCATGTAGGCTAGGAATGCCCCAGATTCAATCCATGGCAACAGAGCTGACTGGTAGAGATGCTGTATTTCTTTGCTCTGCCCTAGGTTTCCACACCTGATCGATATCTAGTGATGCCCCTCAACAACCCCCACAACTGTAAAGTGCATTTGTGTGGACAGCAGGTGATAACTGAACTGAAGCTGACTGTGATGCCCTCTGTGGTGAATTAAATACCCCAAACGTTCGGTTCGGAAGGGCCGGGGCATGCACCAAAACCTGGGAGGAGCGAGTAGCCAAGGTACAGCACAAGCTGAGAATGTGGGGGCAGCGATCTCTCTCCACTGTGGGTAAGAACCTGGTCATCAGGTGCGAGGCGCTCATGTTGTTGCTGTACGTGGCGCAGTTCTGGCCCATACCCCACTCCTGCGCTGTGGCAGTCACCCAAGCCATTTTCCGCTTCATCTGGGGATCCAAAATAGACCGGGTCCGAAGGGACACGATGTTTGAACCTCTGGATAAGGGCGGGAAAAATGTATCCAACATCTCCCTCATCCTGATGGCCACCTTCGTGTGCGGCTGCATCAAGCTGTGTGTAGACCTCCGGTACGCAACCTCCAAGTGTCACTATGTGCTGAGGTTCTATCTGTCCCTGGTGTTGCGAAGGATGGGCCTGGTCACATTGCAGCGGAACACTCCATGCAGTTGGACCGTGCCGTACCACCTATCCTTCGTGGAGCAGTTTCTGCGGGAAAACACCTTTGACCACCGATCCATCAGGCAGTGGTCTGCATGGAATTTCCTCAAGGCCCTACGGGAAAAGGAGATGGTGGATCCTGTCGGATGGTTCCCCGAGCAGACCGCCAAAGTCATTTGGCAGAATGCCTCATCACCAGAACTTTCAAACAAGCACCAAGATGTAGCTTGGCTGGTGGTGAGAAGAGCCCTCCCCGTCAGATCCTTCCTGCATCCCCGGAGTCTCGTCCCCTCCGCACAATGCCCCCGCGGTGACTGTGGTGGGGAAGAGACGGTTGCCCACCTCCTCCTGGAATGTGTCTTTGCAAAGCAGGTGTGGAAAGAGATGCAGTGGTTTTTGTCGAGGTTCATCCCAAGCAGCTCTGTAAATAAGGAATCTGTGCTCTACGGGCTGTTCCCACGGATGCACACCAAAACAAACATCAACTGCTGCTGGAGGACTATCAATTCGGTGAAAGACGCCCTTTGGTCTGCCCGAAACTTGCTGGTCTTCCAGCGCAAAGAGTTGTCCACGACCGAATGTTGCAGACTGGCACATTCCAAGGTCCAGGACTACGTGCTGAGGGACGCACTAAAGCTTGGGACAGCCGCAGCAAAGGCTCAATGGGGAAAGACCACAGTGTAAGGTCCCCCCACCAAGCTGAACTGAGGGGCTGGATCCATGGAAAACCCCTCGAACAGTATCGGGAAAATTTTGTCTGTGGTAAAATGTAAAAATGTATCTGGCATGACAAATGAAATGGAAGGTTTGTGAGGCAACTCATGATTGTATAGAAGGAAACGGACCGCCTTTGCACTGTTTGTATTTTTGACTTGGTGCTGTTTGAAACTGTTTGGCAATGTACTTTCACAGATTTTTATGAATAAAGTATATTTTGGAAATTTAAAAAAAATTCAGGCCTCAACTGTGTGCAGGGTCCTGGGTGCATGACAAACTCACATGCCAAGACCTGGAGAGATTTTGACTCATCAGCTTTATTTAAATATTCAAGCTTGAAATCCCACCTGAGCCTGGGAAAATCATTGCCAGACTGGCGGGGATGGCAATTTGGGCAGCTGGAAGGGGGCAGACACAGCCGAGGACCAACAGGAACGGTCCACCACAGTGGGTATGATGGGGGCGGAGTTCCAAAGGTGATTGGAGGGAGGAGTGGGGGAAGCATGAATGAAGCGAGACCCAAGATTTCCTTGTGGAGCCCGAAGCAGTATTTCTGTTCCTTCTGGTCCAAAAGGCAAATTAAAAACACAATTACAACTTATCTTGCTGGGGCTCAGCTAGCTCTCGATCCAGCTCCCAGCAGATCTGGCCTGGTGGGGAAGCTACCACTGCTTCCCCTTGCTCAGGTTGCAGGTTGAAATCGGAGATCAGGCCCCAATGACATCATCGGAACCTGAAATGCATATTCAAAGAGGACCTCACCAGCCTGGGGATGGGTGTACTTGCTGTCTACAATTTAAAACTACAGTCAGTCAGACAAAGAAGTGGGTCGGTTCCCCACCCCCCACCCCCCAACCCACTCCAATCCATTTTAACTGCACCTCCAACCCCACCTGGAGTTAAAATTGTGGCCTCAGACTTAAAGAATGGTGATTTGGGAAAGACATCCAGCCCTCGAACTGCATTCTATCAAGGGACAATTGTTGTCCTAGTAACCATGGGGCACTGCAGCTTTAAGAGCAATTAAAGTTACAATACCTGATACTTCCACATACCTGTTAATCCCTTCACAAATTCGTTGTTCTGTAATGGGGAAAGTAAAAGGGAAAATCAGCAGCTCCAAATTGGACAAATTCCTTAAATTGAAACAATCGTTGTAAATCACATAAAAGTTGCTCCTACTTACCATCAGGGAAAACAACATCGCACTAAGAAGGAAAAAAAAAATTTTGATCAATTGCGACTGTAAGTTAGATAGAGGAAGAGAATTTTCCCGGGATTCTCACAAACTCTTGTTGTTACTTCAGCAGAAATGGTGCAAAAAGCTGTTTCCAACATTTTGTGCCTTTATTTTGGCATTTGGCCAATTTTCCACTGACTTACAGTGAGAGATTGGGAGAAACCCATGGAAGTTCCAAGCAGAATAGTTTAAGCCTGGGACAGGCAAAACTTTCAGACGTCTTTGGCAGTCCTGACTTACCTCTTGAGTATTCACAGGAGTCACCAAACAGCCTGGAAAAAAAGATGCCAGAAAGATGATGTTAAAAGAAATTCCCTGGAACAACTGACTTTCCTTCTCTCAAATGCAACACATTATACTGAGTTAGACTGTGATGGAGTAGATTGTCCTTCTGTCATTTTTCAGGCCTAGGGGCATCCCACCTTCTCTAGAACGTCATAATATCGTCTGGACCGACAGCCCCTTGGGCCTAAAAAAGGTAAGCCCTGGGGGAGATGTGGGGCGAGCATGCGTTCTTGTGTGGGGTCAGACCCAGTGATTTAGCAACTCTGGTAGAACCAGCTGAGACAGTGCAGCATCATGGGCCATGCACGCACCACCCAAGTGAGTCCTAAACAAGCATTCAGAGTCCACACCGATTTGCATAGTTAAAGAGCCACAGTCTGACTCCAGCGGCTGGTCTGGCCAGCCAGCAGTAGGCCCTTAGGGAAAGTGCATTGGTCATACCATCTGCACAGTCATATCCCATCAATTTTTAGGCACTACTATCTGTTTCTATGCATTGGGCAGCCTGAAAATCTCTCCGTGTGAAGTGCTAAGAGACCACAATTGTGCACAGGATCAGAAATGGTCACCTACTTTCACTAATTTATCTACTTTGTGCTGCTATCTAATCAGAATCATTACTGAGTTTTGGCTCAGTGAGCCCAAAGATGCAGCTGAAATTTGTGTTGAAAGATTTTGAAGTAAATTGAAAGCAATAAAGTGTCTTTTGATTAGTTCCTGGGAAATTTGAGCCAATTACAATGTTTTTGCCCTTTAAATAAATACACTACCAGCATGTGTATGGCACACCACTTCTGATGTATATCGATGAGGATCTGTATCATTTTGGGTCACCAACCAACAGCAATAGTGAAGAAATAGTGATCGAAAAGGTAAAATATTGCAAAAAATATATAATTGAAACAACACTGGAATCCAATCCCTGAGCTCACATGATTGCCTCTGTTATTAGAATGTGCATCTATTAAACCAAGTATCAATGGATCAAAACCCCTTTCCTGTCGAATACCATTTATGCTCTTAGAAAATAATGGTGATATGAATGGATATCGCACACCTACATGATGGACGTGTTTTCCAAAATGGGGTTTGGGGAGGGAATCTGCAATTGGATCCAACTGCTCTACACAAACATCAGTAGCGCAGTGTCAATCAACGGGTGGGAATCTGAAAGTTTCCCAATCAAATCTGGAGTCAGACAGGGCTGTCCTCTGTCCCCGGTCTTGTTTGTTTGCTGTATTGAACCCTTTGCTGAGTCTATTAGGAAGGATGCGAGCATAAGAGGGGTGACAATCCCAGGCAGCGGAGGCACTCAGGTCAAAACCTCCCTGTACATGGATGACGTCGCCGTCTTCTGCTCGGATCCGCTGTCCGTGCGCAGACTGATGAGCATCTGCGACCAGTTCGAACTGGCCTCGGGAGCCAAAGTTAACCACGGCAAGAGCGAGGCCATGTTCTTTGGGAACTGGGCTGACCGATCCTTTGTCCCCTTCACCGTCAGGTCAGATTACCTGAAGGTGCTGGGGATATGGTTCGGAAGGGCCGGGGCGTGCACCAAAACATGGGAGGAGCGAGTAGCCAAGGTACGACAAAAGTTGGGCATGTGGGGGCAGCGATCTCTCTCCATTGTGGGTAAGAACCTGGTCATCAGGTGCGAGGCGCTCACGTTGTTGCTCTACGTGGCGCAGGTCTGGCCCATACCCCACTCCTGCGCCGTGGCAGTCACCCGAGCCATTTTCCGCTTCGTCTGGGGATCTAAAATGGACCGGGTCCGGAGGGACACGATGTTCAAATCTCTGGACATGGGCGGGAAAAATGTACCCAACGTGGCCCTCATCCTGATGACCACCTTCGTGTGCGGCTGCATCAAGCTATGTGTCGATCCCCAGTACGCAAACTCCAAGTGTCACTACGTGCTGAGGTTCTATCTGTCCCCGGTGTTGCGAAGGATGGGCCTGGTCACATTGCCGCGGAACGCACCATGCAGTTGGGCGGCGCCATACCACCTATCCTTCGTGGAGCAGTTTCTGCGGAAAAACACCTTTGACCACCGGTCCATCAGGCAGTGGTCTGCACGGAATGTCCTCAAGGCCCTACGGGAAAAGGAAACGGTGGATCCTGTCGGATGGTTCCCCGAGCAGACCGTCAAAGTCATTTGGCGGAATGCCTCATCACCAGAACTTTCAAACAAGCACCAAGACGTAGCTTGGCTGGTGGCGAGAAGGGCCCTCCCCGTCAGATCCTTCATGCACACCCGAAGTCTCGCCCCCTCCGCACAATGCCCCCGCGTTGGCTGTGGTGGGGAAGAGACGGTCGCCCACCTCCTCCTGGAATGTGCCTTTGCAAAGCAGGTGTGGAAAGAGATGCAGTGGTTTTTGTCAAGGTTCATCCCAAGCAGCTCTGTAACACAGGAGTCTGTGCTCTACGGGCTGTTCCCAGGGACGCACACCGAGACAAACATCAACTGCTGCTGGAGGACTATCAATTCGGTGAAAGACGCCCTTTGGTCTGCCCGAAACTTGCTGGTCTTCCAGCGCAAAGAGTTGTCCACCACCGAATGTTGCAGACTGGCACATTCCAAGGTCCAGGACTACGTGCTGAGGGACGCACTAAAGCTTGGGGCAGCCGCAGCAAAGGCTCAATGGGGAAAGACCACAGTGTAAGGTTCCCCCACCAAGCTGGACTGAGGGGCTGGATCAATGGGAAACTCCTCGAACTGTATCGTTAATATTCTCAATTGCTGTAAATGTAAAACTGTAATTGACATGACAATTGTGAAACGGAAGGGTTGGGAAGAAACACATGACAGTATTGAAGGAAACTGATCTCCCTTGCAATGTTTGTATTTTTTGGTGCTGTTTGGAAACTGTTTGGCAATGTAATTTTTACAGATTTTTATGAATAAAGTATATTTTGGAAAAAAAAAAATCTGTTCTGCTGTAAATGTAAAACTGTAATTGACTTGACAATTGTGAAACGGAAGGGTTGGGAAGAAACTCATGACAGTATTGAAGGAAACTGATCTCCCTTGCAATGTTTGTATTTTTTGGTGCTGTTTGGAAACTGTTTGGCAATGTAATTTTTACAGATTTTTATGAATAAAGTATATTTTGGAAATAAAAAAATAAAAAAAAATAAAAAATGAATGGAAAGAGATGCAGTGGTTTTTGTCAAGGTTCATCCCAAGCAGCTCTGTAACACAGGAGTCTGTGCTCTACGGGCTGTTCCCAGGGACGCACACCGAGACAAACATCAACTGCTGCTGGAGGACTATCAATTCGGTGAAAGACGCCCTTTGGTCTGCCCGAAACTTGCTGGTCTTCCAGCGCAAAGAGTTGTCCACCACCGAATGTTGCAGACTGGCACATTCCAAGGTCCAGGACTACGTGCTGAGGGACGCACTAAAGCTTGGGGCAGCCGCAGCAAAGGCTCAATGGGGAAAGACCACAGTGTAAGGTTCCCCCAGCAAGCTGGAGTGAGGGGCGGGATCCATGGGAAACCCCTCGAACTGTATCGTTAATATTCTCAGTTGCTGTAAATGTAAAACTGTAATTGACATGACAATTGTGAAACGGAAGGGTTGGGAAGAAACTCATGACAGTATTGAAGGAAACTGATCTCCCTTGCAATGTTTGTATTTTTTGGTGCTGTTTGGAAACTGTTTGGCAATGTAATTTTTACAGATTTTTATGAATAAAGTATATTTTGGAAATAAAAAAAATGAATGGTCTGTGTTATTCTTGGCTTTAAAAAAACTTATTTCTTACTACTATTTTCCAGCTACTGTTGCATTGTATTTTCTAACACAGCTCACTAAGAAAATAAACCTACCAATTGTGATGCTGATAATGAGACTCCAAGAGCAAGTCCATTCAAATATTGTCTTCAGCCCCATTGTTGAGAATTAGAAATAATACTTCTATCCAAATCAAATTCAGCTGTCCATCCTGCAAAATGAATTTTTACCAAACAGATGACATGGAAAAATACCAGAACAATTGTGCAAACATACAAATCAAAAACTTTGCAAAAATGTTAAGGACCGAGGGCTTTTGTCTCAATATATGATAAAGAGTGGTACACTGTGCGATAGGGAGGTTGTTCATCCAGTGGCATTGATCACAACAACAACAAATTGTATTTATATAGCGCCTTTAACATAGTAAAACATCCCAAGGTGCTTAAACATACAAATTTAGTTATCATCTGCTTCAACCAGTTCTTCAGTCCTGGGCCCTCTGTCCCCTTGTATATATTTCTATTTATCTGTATCTTGAAAGAGATCCTAGTTGTTACAGCTTCTTGTCAAAGTACCTTATTATCGTACCTTGTTACAAATAAGGAGGACAGCTGTGCCACTTAATCAGTTTTCATGAGGTAGAAATTTGTCTTGGGCCTCAATAGAACTGAATGAATAACAGGTGGCCACTACAATGCCACCCAAGATGATCCTGTGTGATGTGGGAACTTCTGGACAGCCATTTACACAGGAAGTATTGTCAGCTGGGGGAGCTCGAGCTCCAGCTTGAGCAGCAGCTGGTGTCACTGCAGTGCATCCGTGAAGCTGAGTGTTACCTGGATAGCACATCTCTGGAGGTAATCACCCTGCAGCTTGAGGGTGTGCCAGGCAGTTAAGGAGGACCAGGCAGGTAGTGCAGGTTTCCCTGAGTGTATCTTGCTCTCCGACCAGCATTCAATTCAGAATACTCGTAATGGTGATGGTTTATCTGGGGAGTACAGCCAGAGCCAAGACCACAGCACCACTGGTAGCTCAGCTGCACAGGGGAGAAGGAGGAAGAGCAGAAAAGCAATAGTGATAGGAGACTCTACAGTTAGAGGAACAGACAAGTGTTTCACAGATGTGAATCCAGGATGATAAGTTGCCTCCCTGGTACCAGGATCAAGAATGTCACTGCGCAGTTGCAGAGCACTCTGAGTGGGGAGGGTAAATAGTCAGATACAGTGATCCATATCTGTACCAGTGACATAGGTAGAAAGAGGGATGAGGTCCTGCAGGCAAATTTTAGAGAACTAGGAAGGAGACTAGCAGGCAGGACCGCAAAGGCAGTAATCTCTGGATTACCCCCAGTGCCATGTGCTCGTGAGTATAGAAATAGCATAGAACAGATGAATGTGTGGATGGAGAGATGGTGCAAGAGGGAGGGCTGTAGATTCCTGGGACATTGGAACCAGTTCTGAAGGAGGTATGACTTGTACAGGCCGAACGGGTTGCAGCTCAACAGAGCCAGGACCAAGGTCGTCGCAGGACAATTTGCTAGAGCTGTTGGGGAAGTTTTAAACTTGGATTAGAAAGGAGAAACTAGGTGCAAAAAGGATTAGAAGAGACAGGTAGCACGAGACTAAGAAATAAAGTATTAGCTCGGGTCAGAATTAAGAGGGTCAATGAGGTCTCAATAAGGTTTACAGTGCAGGTATGTAAACACACAACGTCTGGTAAATAAAGTCAGTGAGCTATAAACACATGGAAATATGATGTTGTGGCGATAACGGAGACCTGGCTCAAAAATGGGCAAGACTGGGTATTAAATATTCCTGGATACAAGGTGTTCAGGAAAGATAGATGAGGAAAGAAAGGAGGAAGGTGGTATTATTGATTAAGGAGAATATTACAGTGCTGGATGGAGAGGATGTCCTAGAGGGTCAAGGACAGAATCTATTTGGTTAGAGCTAAACAATGGAGATACCATTGCACTACTGGGTGTATTCTATAGGCCACCAAATAGTGGGAAAGATATAGAGGAGCAAATTTGCAGGGAAATTACAGAGCAGTGCAAAAACGTCTTAAGTGTGTTCAGGAGAATTTTCTTGATCTGAATGAGGAAGGAGGCATTGCTGGATCTGGTTCTGGGGATTGAGGTGGGTCAAGTATCAGTAAGGGAAGATTTAGGGAAAAGTGATCATGATATCATAAGATTTAGGTTAGCCATGGAACAGGACAAGGAGCAATCTAGAGTAAAAATATTTAATTGGAGGAGGGCCGATTTCAGTGGCGTGAGAATGAATCTAGCCCAAGTAAATTGGAATCAAAGATTAACAGGCAAATTTATAGTGGAACAAATGGGCTGCCATTAAAGAGGAGATGGCTCAGGTACGGTCGAGTACATTCCAACGAGGGGGAAAGATAAGGCAAACAAAACCAGAACTCCCTGGATGATGAAAGAGATAGAGAATAAAATGAAGCAGAAAAAGAATGTGTATTAAAGATGTCAGACTGATTATACAAGTCAGAACCAGGCTGAATATAGAAAGTTCAGAGGGGGAGTGAAAAAGGAAATAAGAGAGGCAAAGAGAGAGTATGAGAAGAGTCTGGCAGCTAACATAAAAGGAAATCCAAAAGTCTTCTAATGGTATAAAAAAATGTAAAAGGTTTGTAAGAGGAAGGGTGGGGCAGATTAGGGACCAAAAAGGGGACCTACACATGGAGGCAGAGGGCAAGGCTGAGGTACTAAATGAGAACTTTGCATCTGTCTTTACCAAGGAAGAAGATGCTGCCCTAGTCAGAGTGAAAGAGGAGATCATTGAGATACTTGATGGGCTAAAAATTGATCAAGAAGAGATATTAGAGAGACTGGCTGTACTTAAAGTGAATAAGTCACCAGGATCAGATGGGAAGCATCTGAGGATACTGAGGCAAGCAAGGGTGGAAATCGCAGAGGCACTGGCCATAACCTTCCAATCCACCTAAAGTACAGGTGTGGTGTTAGAGGACTGGAGAATTGCAAAACTTACACCCTTATTCAAAAAAGGGTGTAAGGATAAGCCCAGGAACTAGAGGCCAGTCAGTTTAACCTCGCTGGTGCAAAAGCTTTTAGAAACAATAATTTGGGACAAAATTAACAATCACTTTGCCACGTGTGGATTAATTGGAGAAAGCCACCCCTCTCATCACCGGGCCTGCGTGCCTGGCCATTGTACATCAATATATTTCTTAGCGGCCTTCAAGGATGCCCCAAGAGTGGCAGCAGCCACTTATTTTGGTGTCATTGCTGAGATTCCAGAGCTGCCAGCCCTCTGATTGGGCCGGCAGCTCAGAGAGGAAGGACGCTGTCTTTAATTGGATGGTGGTCCTGGCAGCGGCTTCTTAATTGGCCACCATGGTGAAATTGCCTCCACGGTCTGGCATCCACCCGCATGGGCTAGGAACTTGCATGCCGGTAAGATCCCAGCCATAGAGTACAAGAGCAAGAAAGTTATGATGAACCTTTATAAAACACTGGTTCGGCCTCAACTGGAGTATTGTGTCCACTTCTGGGCACAAATTTTAGGAAGGGTGTGAAGGCTTTAAAGAGGGTGCAGAAAAGATTCACAAGAATGGCTCCAGAGATGAGGGACTTCAGTTACATGGATAGATTAGAGAAATGGGGCTGTTCTCCTTAGAGAACAGAAGGCTGAGAGGACATTTGATAGAAGTGTTCAAAATCATGAGCAGTCTAGATAGAGCAGGTAGAGTGAAACTGTTCCCATTGGCAGAAGGGTTGAGAACCAGATGACATAAGGTGTATGGCAAAAGAACCAATGGAACATAGGAAGATAGGAACAGGAGTAGGCCATTCAGCCGCTCGAGCCTGTCCTGCCATTCAATGAGATCATGGCTGATCCGCGGCCTAACTCCATATACCTGCCTTTGGCCCATATCCCTTATTATCTTTGCTTAACAAAAATCTATCTCAGATTTAAAATTAACAACTGTTCTAGCTTCAACTGCTGTTTGTGGGAGAGAGTTCCAAACCTCTACCACCCTTTGCGTGAAGAAGTGATTCCTAACATCTCTCCTGAACAGTCTGGTCCTAATTTTTAGTCTATGCCCCCTAGTTCTGGAATCTCCAACCAGTGGAAATAGTTTATCTTTGTCTAGCCTGTCTTTTCCTGTTAATATCTTGAAGACTTGGATCAGATCACCCCTTCACCTTCTAAATTCTAGCGAAAACAGGCCTAATTTGTGTAATCTCTCCTCGTAACTTAACCCCTGTAGTCCAAGTATCATTCTTGTAAACCTACATTGCGCTCCCTCCAAGGCTAATAAATCCTTCCTAAGATGTGATGCCCAGAACTGTTCACAGTACTCCAAGTGGGGTCTAACCAGGGTTTTGTACAGCTGCAGCATAACCTCTGTGTCTTTACACTCCAATCCTCTAGATATAAAGACTAGCATTCCATTAGCCTTTTTGATTATTTTCTGCACTCGGTCGTGGCATTTTAAAGATCTATGCACCTGAACCCCCAAGTCTCTTTGGACATCCACTGTACTTAACCTCTTCCCATTTAGAAAGTACCCTGCTCTATCCTTTTTTGGAATTAACTGCCTGAGAGGGTGAAGAAGGCAGATTCAATCCTGGCTTTCAAAAGGAAACGGGATAAACTCCTGAGGAACCTGCTGCCAAGTCTGAAAAGGAAGGAAAGAAAGAAAGAAAGAGAAGGAAAAGAAAGACAGACAGACTTGCAGTTATGTAGCGCCTTTCACAATCTAAGAACATCCCAGAGTGCTTTACTGACAATGAAGTACTTTCAATATGTAGTCACTGTTATAATGTGGAAAACTTGGCAGCCAGTTTGCGCACAGTAAGCTCCCACAAACAACAATGTAATGACGACCAGATAATCATTTATATAATGATTTTTTTTTTGAGGGGTAAATATTATTCAGGACACCATGGGATCTTTTAAGTCTACCCGAGAGGGGAGATGGGGCTTCAGTTTAACATCTCATCCAAAAGATAGCACCTCCAACAGTAGATTCTGTGCTCAAGCCTCTGGAGTAGGAATTGAACCCACAACAATCTAACTCAGAAGAAAGAGCGCTACCCACTGAGCTACGGCTTGTATTTATCCAGCACTTTTCACAACCTCAGGATATCCCAAAGTGCTTTACAGCCAATAAAGCACTTTTGAAGTTTAGTCACTATTGTACTGTAGGAACACAGAAGCCAATTTTCACACAGCAAGCTCCCACAAATAGAAATGCGATAATGACCAGGTAATCTGCTTTAGTGGTGTTAATAAAAACATAGGAAATAAGATCACGAGCAGGCAATTTAGCCCTTTGAGTCTGCTCCGCCATTCGGTAAGATCATGAATGATCTTTTACCCCAACTCTGCATTCCCACATTATCCCCATATCCGTAGATATCCTTAGTACCCAAAAATCTATCGATCTGTGTCTTGAATATACTCAAGGACAGTTAGAGAATTCCAAAGTTTCACAACACTTTGAGTGAAGAAATTTCTCCTTATCTCAGTTCTAAATGGCCGACCCCTTATTCTAAGACTGTGAACCCCAGTTCTAGACTCCCCAGTCAAGGGAAACATTCTCCCAGCTTCTATTCCCTTAAGAATTTTACATGTTTCAACGAGATCACCTCTCATTCCTCTAAACGTAAGGAAATATAGGCCTTGTTTACTGAATCTCTCCTATTAGGACAATCCCTTCATCTCAGGAATCAGTCTAATGAACTTTTATTGCACTCCCTCTAAGGCAAATATATCTTTCCTTTGGTAAGGAAACCAAAATTATACACAGTATTCCAGGTTTATGGTCTCATCAAGGCCCTATACAATTGCAGTAAGACTTGTTTACATTTATACCTGCTTGTTAACTTTCTGTCATTCGTGTACCAAGAAACCCAGTTCCTCTGAGTACCAACATAACCCAGTTTCGAACCATTTAAAAACTATTCTGCTTTTCTATTTTTCCGACTAAAGTGGGTGATTTCACATTTTTCCACACTATATTCCATCTGCTGCATTCTTTCCCACTCACTTAACCTGTCTATATCCCTTTGCAGCCTCTTTGCATTCTCCTCACAGCTTATTTTTCCACCTAACTCTGTATTGTCAGCAAACTTGGATACATTACATTTGGTCCCCTCATCTAAGTCATTGAAAAAGATAAGTAAATTGTTGAGGCCCAAGCATTGATCCTTTCAGTACCCAACTGGTTACGACCTGCCAACCCAAAAATAACCCATTTATTCCAACTCTCTGTTTTCTGTCTGTTGACCAATCCTCAATCCATGGAAATATATTACCTTGAATTCCATGAGCCCTAATTTTGTGCAATAACCTCTAATGTGGAACTTTATCCAATGCTTTTTGAAGTCCACATACACTATAGCCACTGGTTCCATCTTATCTACCCTGCTAGGTACAACCTCAAAAAACTTTAACAGATTTGTCAAATACAATGTCTCTGTCATAAATCCGTGTTGACTCTGCTTATTGACTATTATGATTTCTAAGTGCTCTGTTTTATTGCCCTAAAAGAGATCCTAGCATTTTCCCCACTACTGATGTGAGGATAACTGGTTTATAGTTCCCTGTTATCTCTCTCCCTCCTGTCTTGATAGCAGGGTTACACTTGCTACCTTCCAATTAACGGGGTCTGTTATAGAATCTAGGGAATGCTAGAAGATCAAAACCAATGCATCCACTATTTCTGTAGGCACCTCTTTTAAAACCCTAGGATACAGGCAATCAGGTCCAGGGGATTTGTTGGCTTTAAGTCTCATCAATTTCTCCAGCACCATTTCTTTGCTAATACTAATTTCTTTAAGTTCCTCATTCTCACTAGACTCTTGGTTCGCCACTATTTCCAAAATGTTTTTTGTTCCTCTATCATGAAAAATATTTGTTTAATACTGCCATTCCCTATTCCCCATTATAATTTCTCCTATATCTTACTCTGCAGGACCCACTTATACGTTTACTAATCTCTTACTTTTTCTATATCTATAAAAATGTTTACAATCTTTTTTTTATCTCACTTACTAGTTCATTCTCGCATTCTATTTTCTCTTTATTAGTTTTTTGGTCATCCTTTGCTGAATTCTAAAATCTTCCCAATCCTCAGGCTTAGAACCTTTCTGGCAACTGTATACACCTTTCTTTAATGCTATCTTTAATTTCTCTTCTTAGCTACAGTTGGATCACTTTCCCAAGAGGTTTTTCTCTTTAAGGGAATGTATATTGGTTGTGGTTGCGAATTATGAAGTAATTCTTCAAATGTTTGCCATTGCTTAGCTACCATCACATCTTTTCATCTAGTTTTCTAGTCTACTTAGCCGACTCACCCCCTTATAGCTATATAGTTTGCTTTGTTCCAATTTAAGTTTTGGATTTAACTAAATCACCCTCAACCTCAATATAAAATTCAATCATGTTATGATCACTCTTCCTCAGAGGCTTCTTTATTACAAGGTTATTAATTAACCCTGTCTCATTGCACAATACTAAAAATAGCCTGCTCCCTAGTTGTTGTTTTTTTAAGAGATACAGCACTGAAACAGGCCCTTTGGCCCACCGAGTATGTGCCGACCAACAACCACCCCCATTTATACTAATCCTACATTAACCCCATATTCCCTACCACATCCCCACCATTCTCCCACCACCTACCTACACTAGGGCCAATTTACCTATCAACCTGCATGTCTTTGGCTGTGGGAGGAAACCGGAGCACCCGGCGGAAACCCACGCGGTCACAGGGAGAACTTGCAAACTCCGCACAGGCAGTACCCAGAACTGAACGCAGGTCGCTGGAGCTGTGAGGCTGCGGTGCTAACCACTGCGCCACTGTGCCACCCACAAAAGAGAGGTGCAGAAAGGAGAACAACAGAGGAGTTTAGGTTGCAGGAGGTAATACCCACGTAACTGGGTGTACAAACCTCTCAGAGCAGTGCTTCCAGAGATTGTCACCTCAAGTGGTGGCAGGCATCTGCAGCCTCCTAGAAGAAGACCTGCCTCCTGCTGAACCTGCTACACATTAACAGTATCTATGAAATTCACCACTGTCCTCAATTGTTTTGGCTCTGGTTCTTTCCAGGCTCCACTCGAGAAATATTGAGGGTCTTGCAGTTCCTTGACATTCTGATCTAGAAAACTAACCTGAACGCATTCCATGAACACGTCCTCCACACTATTACTATAAATTGGTTTGCTCAGTCTATATTAACATTGCTTACTATATTACCTTTATACTCTGCCCAACATGACAACTACTGCTGGAGGCCTGTAAACTACACCAGCAGAGTTTTCTGCCCCTTGTTGATTCTTCATTCGACCCAAATTGATTCTACATCTTGATTTGCTGAGCTAAGATCCTTTCTCTGTACTGTTTTTATCCAATCCTTTATCATCAGTGCTACCCACACACCTGCCTTTTCCATTTTGGCTTGCTCTTCTAAAAGTCAAGTAGCCTGGAATATTTAGTTCCCAATCTTGGTCACTCTGCAACCACATCTCCTTATTGGCTCTTAGATCAAATCCATTTATTTCTATCTGTACTAATAATTCATCTATTTTGTTCTGCAGTCAGATATAGTGCCTTTTTAAAACATTTTTCTATTTTTTCCAGATGTCACTGGATTGAAATTATGTATTCTGTTTGTGAGGCTCTCTGTCCCTTCCTGACCCACAATTCGGCACAGTGGCGCAGTGGTTAGCGGCGCAGTTGTTAGCACCACAGCCTCACAGCTCCAGAGACCCGGGTTCGGTTCTGGGTACTACCTGTGCGAAGTTTGCAATTTCTCCCTGTGACCGTGTGGGTTTTCTCCGGGTGCTCTGGTTTCCTCCCACAGCCAAAGACTTGCAGGTGATAGGTAAATTGGCCATTATAAATTGCCCCTAGTATAGGTAGGTGGTAGGGGAATTGAGGGAAGGTGGGGATGTGAGAGGGTAATGGGATTAATGTAGGATTAGTATAAATGGGTGATTTATGGTCGGCACAGACTCGGTGGGCCGAAGGGCCTGTTTCAGTGCTGTATCTCTAAATAAAAATACATAAAATATAAACCTCAGCCTTACCTTCCAATACATTCCGACTATAAACCTCAGCCTCACCTTCCAAAACGTTCCGACTATAAACCTCAGCCTTACTTTTCATTACATTCTAACTATAAACCTCAGCCTTACCTTTCAATACATTCTGACTGTAAACTTCAGCCTTACTTTTCATTTCATTCCGACTATAAACCTCAGCCTTACCTTCCAATACGTTCCGACTATAAACCTCAGCCTTACCTTTCAATACATTCCGACTATAAACCTCAGTCTTACCTTTCAATACGTTCCGACTATAAACCTCAGCCTTACCTTTCAATACATTCTGACTGTAAACCTCAGTCTTACCTTTCAATACATTCCGACTGTAAACCTCAGCCTTACCTTCCAATACGTTCCGACTATAAACCTCAGCCTTACCTTTCAATACGTTCCGACTATAAACCTCAGTCTTACCTTTCAATACATTCTGACTGTAAACCTCAGCCTTACCTTCCAATACGTTCCGACTATAAACCTCAGCCTTACCTTTCATAACATTCCAGCGAAAACCTCAGCCTTACCTTTCATAACATTCCAGCGAAAACCTCAGCCTTCTGTTTCCATTATTTAATCCGCTGTTTGTTGACAAATCATGAACTGGTACTCGCCAGAAAAATCTTCTTTGGTACAAAATGATTTGTAAAATACAGAATTTCCAACCTACTTCTCCCCTTTTGTTATTTTGCTAACCATTTATACCCGTGTCATAAATAAACGGAAAATCCAAACTTTAAGATTTATTCCCTGTATCCTGCAGAACTTCGCTGAAAAATAAAATCTTACACAACAAGAACAAATGAGTAAAATGCCACAAAAGGCCCCAACAATGATACTGCGTGCACTCACCTTCCTTATCCCTGAGGAGATCTGTAAGACAGTGGTCAGACAGGGACAGCGAACAGTTTCATTTCCAATTGGGTGGGGTTATGAAACGTCAAAACCTAAAGTTGTCCGGTGTGATACAGAGAAACGAAATGAATGGAATTCGAATTTGTATCGCTGGACCGAACCTTTCCAAAACACAATACAGTTTCATGTGCCTTCAATATTCTTTAACTATTTCACCATGTAAGCAAATGTAATCACCTCTAAGTCTGCCAAATGATGCTTCACCTCCCGAAGGACGTGGATGAGCTTTCCGGACGTCGATGGTGGGCACTGAGGAAATGGCTTATTACCTGCACCAGATTCCACCCCCCCTCCCCCCCCCCCCCTTTACCCCCCCTTCCACCCCCCCCCCCCACCCCCGTCCCCTTCCCTGCTCCACCCTCTCAGCTCACCCCCTCACAACCCCGTCCCAGCCCGCCCCCCCCTCGCACCATCTTCACCCCGCACCCCCTTCCCCTGCACCCCCCCCCACCCCCTCCCTCTACCCCTCCCCCTTGCATCCCCTCCTCCCACCGGCACCATCCTACACCTGTGTAGGGGCCCCAACAACCCCACTGCCTTGTGGGCGTCTCGGGAGAGACCAAGGCTAAGGGAGTAAACCCTAACAGAAAATCCGGAGCGGAACCCCGTAGGCGGTCATGTGTCACCTTTGGCATGTTTCCGGCAGTTCCTGCAGCCATACTGGTGCCAAACGTCGTGTCCTGCACTCCTTTGGACCCCACCAGAAAGGCCGAGAGGGGGGTTTTGACGACTGGGCAACTCTCAACCTCCATAAATTTGCCCAGGCATGCGCCATGGAGAGGTCACTCCATAGTTGCCTCACAGCGACTGAAACAACACGGAAGGCAGCAGTTACGGGTTATAAGTCCAGATAAATTGGCGTAGAAACTGGGCGCCACGGGTTGCCTTTGTCGGTGGGAGAGGTCATTGCACCTCACTGGACAGCTACCGCCCGCCTCAAACCGGGCAGCCCCCGGTCAATAAGGTTCTGTCCCGCCACAGTCTGCCTGCTTCAATGGGTGCTTGGAGCTCAGGGTCATTGCCCGAAAGGTGGACTGATACACCGCACCAAACAACATGAAAAAAGGAAAGAAGGTACCAGCCCTTCGCTTTGCAAGCTGGAACGTCAGAACTATGTGTCCTGGCCTGTCGGAAGACCTTACACAAATCAACGATTCTCGGAAGACCGCCATCATTAACAACGAGCTCAGTAGACTCAATGTGGACATTGCAGCACTTCAGGAGACTCGCCTCCCCGCGAGTGGCTCTCTAGCAGAGCAAGACTACACCTTCTTCTGGCAGGGCAGGGATCCTGAAGAACCAAGACAGCATGGAGTGGGCTTCGCCATCAGAAACTCCTTGCTCAGCATGATAGAGCCTCCCTCAAATGGCTCGGAACGCATACTGTCCATCCGACTGCTCACCACCTCTGGTCCAGTACACCTACTCAGCATCTATGCTCCAACACTCTGTTCCGCACCTGAAGCCAAAGACCAGTTCTATGAACAACTCCATAACATCATTAGCAGCATCCCCAACACCGAACACCTATTCCTGCTGGGGGACTTTAATGCCAGGGTTGGGGCCGACCATGACTCATGGCCCTCCTGCCTTGGGCGCTATGGCGTTGGAAGGATGAATGAGAACGGGCAGAGACTGCTTGAGTTGTGTACCTATCATAACCTCTGCATCATCAACTCGTTCTTTCACACTAAACCCTGTCACCAGGTTTCATGGAGGCACCCAAGATCACGTCGTTGGCACCAGCTAGACCTCATTGTCACAAGGCGAGCCGCCTTAAACAGTGTTCAAATCACACGCAGCTTCCACAGTGCGGACTGCGACACCGACCACTCCCTGGTGTGCAGCAAGGTTAGACTCAGACCAAAGAAGTTGCATCATTCCAAGCAGAAGGGCCGCCCGCGCATCAACACGAGCAGAATTTCTCACCCACAGCTGTTACAAAAATTTCTAAATTCACTTGTAACAGCCCTTCAAAACACTCCCACAGGGGATGCTGAGACCAAGTGGGCCCACATCAGAGACGCCATCTATGAGTCAGCTTTGACCACCTACGGCAAAAGTGCGAAGAGAAATGCAGACTGGTTTCAATCTCATAATGAAGAGCTGGAACCTGTCATAGCCGCTAAGCGCATTGCACTTTTGAACTACAAGAAAGCCCCCAGCGATTTAACATCCGCAGCACTTAAAGCAGCCAGAAGTACTGCACAAAGAACAGCTAGGCGTTGCGCAAACGACTACTGGCAACACCTATGCAGTCATATTCAGCTGGCCTCAGACACCGGAAACATCAGAGGAATGTATGATGGCATGAAGAGAGCTCTTGGGCCAACCATCAAGAAGATCACCCCCCTCAAATCTAAATCGGGGGACATAATCACTGACCAACGCAAACAGATGGACCGCTGGGTTGAGCACTACCTAGAACTGTACTCCAGGGAGAATGCTGTCACTGAGACTGCCCTCAATGCAGCCCAGCCTCTACCAGTCATGGATGAGCTGGACATACAGCCAACCAAATCGGAACTCAGTGATGCCATTGATTCCCTAGCCAGCGGAAAAGCCCCTGGGAAGGACAGCATTACCCCTGAAATAATCAAGAGTGCCAAGCCTGCTATACTCTCAGCACTACATGAACTGCTATGCCTGTGCTGGGACGAGGGAGCAGTACCCCAGGACATGCGCGATGCCAACATCATCACCCTCTATAAAAACAAAGGTGACCGCGGTGACTGCAACAACTACCGTGGAATCTCCCTGCTCAGCATAGTGGGGAAAGTCTTTGCTCGAGTCGCTCTGAACAGGCTCCAGAAGCTGGCCGAGCGCGTCTACCCTGAGGCACAGTGTGGCTTTCGTGCAGAGAGATCGACTATTGACATGCTGTTCTCCCTTCGTCAGATACAGGAGAAATGCCGTGAACAACAGATGCCCCTCTACATTGCTTCCATTGATCTCACCAAAGCCTTTGACCTCGTCAGCAGACGTGGACTCTTCAGACTACTAGAAAAGATCGGATGTCCACCAAAGCTACTAAGTATCATCACCTCATTCCATGACAATATGAAAGGCACAATTCAACATGGTGGCTCCTCATCAGAGCCCTTTCCTATCCTGAGTGGTGTGAAACAGGGCTGTGTTCTCGCACCCACACTTTTTGGGATTTTCTTCTCCCTGCTGCTTTCACATGCGTTCAAATCCTCTGAAGAAGGAATTTTCCTCCACACAAGATCAGGGGGCAGGTTGTTCAACCTTGCCCGTCTAAGAGCGAAGTCCAAAGTACGGAAAGTCCTCATCAGAGAACTCCTCTTTGCTGACGATGCTGCTTTAACATCTCACACTGAAGAATGCCTGCAGAGTCTCATCGACAGGTTTGCGTCTGCCTGCAATGAATTTGGCCTAACCATCAGCCTCAAGAAAACGAACATCATGGGGCAGGATGTCAGAAATGCTCCATCCATCAATATTGGCGACCACGCTCTGGAAGTGGTTCAAGAGTTCACCTACCTAGGCTCAACTATCACCAGTAACCTGTCTCTAGATGCAGAAATCAACAAGCGCATGGGTAAGGCTTCCACTGCTATGTCCAGACTGGCCAAGAGAGTGTGGGAAAATGGCGCACTGACACGGAACACAAAAGTCCGAGTGTATCAGGCCTGTGTCCTCAGTACCTTGCTCTACGGCAGCGAGGCCTGGATAACGTATGCCAGCCAAGAGCGACGTCTCAATTCATTCCATCTTCGCTGCCTTCGGAGAATACTTGGCATCAGGTGGCAGGACTATATCTCCAACACAGAAGTCCTTGAAGCGGCCAACACCCCCAGCTTATACACACTACTGAGTCAGCGGCGCTTGAGATGGCTTGGCCATGTGAGCCGCATGGAAGATGGCAGGATCCCCAAAGACACATTGTACAGCGAGCTCGCCACTGGTATCAGACCCACCGGCCGTCCATGTCTCCGTTATAAAGACGTCTGCAAACGCGACATGAAATCGTGTGACATTGATCACAAGTCGTGGGAGTCAGTTGCCAGCATTCGCCAGAGCTGGCGGGCAGCCATAAAGACAGGGCTAAATTGTGGCGAGTCGAAGAGACTTAGTAGTTGGCAGGAAAAAAGACAGAGGCGCAAGGGGAGAGCCAACTGTGCAACAGCCCCAACAAACAAATTTCTCTGCAGCACCTGTGGAAGAGCCTGTCACTCCAGAATTGGCCTTTATAGCCACTCCAGGCGCTGCTTCACAAACCACTGACCACCTCCAGGCGCGTATCCATTGTCTCTCGAGATAAGGAGGCCCAAAAGAATTTCACCATGAAAAAGTTCCATCATTGACTGGTGAGATTATCAGTTTACTCACATTGGACTGTGGGGACATTGTAAAAGTTGATGTTTTATTTAGTCAGAATTATTGTCAATAAATTTGGCGTGAATATCTTTATTCGTTTCCTTCTATTCAAACGGAGCACTTCTCAGCTTAAGGTGAACGGCTGAGTGCCTGGTGAGGAGAATGGGCAAAGCCAAAGGTGAGGATTGTTGCTGTGTCTCAAATGACTCGCTTGCTGCAAGTTTCCTTTTCTTTGTCTCACCGGTTGTCTGCTGTCATCCTCCCGAAGGTGTCCTCTCCTTGCTGGGTTATGGCTCTATTTGTGCTGGGCACCATCAAATAATCACGTTTCCTGGGTGAATCCTGATTTGAACGTCGGCCATCTATTCAGCCATCGGGTGAACATCATAGTCAAGCGCAGTTTTCTTGAAAGTAAATAAATGTTGTAATTACTAATGGCTGATCAGCAGTGAGAAGACTGTAGGGAATTAGGGATAAAATGGATATATTATGAGCACTCATACTCTGTTGTCAATTACTGGATTGACTGAAATCCATACCAGGAAGCAAGAGAAGGGAAATTGTGTTTGACAAATTTATTAGAGTTCTTTGAGGATGTAACAAGCAGGGTGGATAAAGGAGAACCAGTAGATGTAGAGTATTTGGGTTTCCAAAAGGAATTCCATAAGGTGCCAAAAAAGGTGACTACACAAGATAAGAGCTCATAGTGTTGGGGGTAATATAGATAGAGGATTGGCTTACGAACAGGAAACAAGGAGTCAGGATAAATAAGTAATTTTCTGGTTGGCAAACTGTGACTAGTATTGTGCCACAGGGATCAGTTCTGAGGCCTCAACTATTTACAGTCTATATTAATGTCATGGATGAAGGGAGTGTGTATTATAGCCAAATTTGCTGATGATACAAAGATAGGTGAGAAAGTAGGTTGCAGGAAGACACATAGAGCTGGATTTTCATTCCGGGGTTGAGACCCCAACGATCGGATAATTTCCGGGCCCCAACCCCACACTACATTAGCACGGCTGACGCAATGCTATCTTCAAATGTAAGTGATCTATTGGGCTGCACAATCAATGAGACCGGGACTGGCATGGAAATGGGAAGTGGCTCCAGACTGCAATGTCGAAAGGCAGACAGCAGCCATGAAAGGGCTCGCCCTTGCCTTTCAGAATGGTGCAGGCAGCAGATCAGAGGGTCAGCAGCGTTATGGGGCAAACAAGTGGCCAAACGGTGAGCAGGAAGGCAGGGGAAGCGCTAGGTTTCAATCACACTTTTTTTCGATTTCTTTAATTATGAACATCAAACAATGTCCAATCACATTGCTCCCAACAGCTAATCACTTACGTGCACAGGAATGTTCACTCCTCCTGCTCTTCTCTTTAAAAATTCCCTCTGGCCCTCCCCAGCCTGTTAACAAGGCCCTCAAGGAGCTTAATAGGCAGTTAATTGGAGGCGAGCAGGTTCCCAGCTCCCCATCCCCTGCCCTCTCTTTGAAAAGTGCAGCACTTTCTGGAGGCGCAAGATCCAGAAATGCCTTCCAAGAACTAAATCTTCAATTCAAGCCCACACCTGTGCTCATCCCCATAGTGCTTTGAAAATCGAGACCAAAGAATCTGCAAGGGGATATAGATAGGTTAAGTGAGTGAGCAAAAAATTGGCAGATGAAGTATAATGCTGGAAAATGTGAGGTTGTCCACTTTTGGTAGGAAAAATAGAAAAGCAAAATAATATTGAAATGGAGAGAGATTACAGAATACTGCAGTACTGAGGGATCTGGGTGTCCTCATACATGAAACACAAAATGTTAGCATGCAGGTCTAGCAAGTAATTATAAAGCCAAATGGAATGTTGGCCTTTACTGCAAGGGGAATGGAGTATAAATGTAGGGAAGTCCTGCTACAACTGTACAGGGTGTTGTTGAGACCACACTTAGAATACTGTGTACTGTTTTGGTCTCCTTATTTAGGGAGAGATATATTTGCATTGGAGGCACCTCAGAGAAGGTTCACTAGGTTGATTCCTGGGATGAAGGGGTTGTCTTATGAAGAAAGGTTGAGTAGGTTGGGCCGATACCCATTGAAGTGTAGAACAATGAGAGATGATCTTACTGAAACATATAAGCTTCTGAGGCGGCTTGACAGGTAGATCCTGAAGAGGATGATTCTTCTCATGGGGAAATATAGAAATAGGGGGCATAGTTTCAGAATAAGGGGTTGTCCATTTAAGACAGAGATGAGGAGGAATTTCTTCTTTCAAAGGGTTAGAAATCTTTGGAATTCTCTATTCCAGAGAGCAGTAGAGGCTGCGTCATTGAATATATCCAAGGCTGAGATAAACACAATCCTGAACTATAGTTGAGTCAAAGGTTATGGGGAACATGCAGGAAAGTGGAGTTGAGGACCAGATCCATTCAGCCATGATCTTCCGTTGCAATGGACAGACTATTTGAGCTAGACAGATAGGAGAAGCATTGGGGACATCAGTATAAGTTGCAAAAACATAGTTAAATGAGGTATCAGGAAGTACTTATCTTTGTAGAGGACCTCTTGAGTATGTTGCCAGCCCAGGGACTGAGTGTGGGCTTGCTACAGGTCTTGAAAATAGATTTGGAAGACTTCCAGTGAGAGGAAGCCATCTCAAATTACAGAAAGTAGGTGAGTTAATCGGAACATGATCACAATCACCATGTTCTCTGAGCTTGCTTGATTACCACTGGGGGACAGAGGGGAATTTTCTAAAAAATCTTTTCATAAATGACTGCTGGGAGCTAGGCATTAGGAGGGAGAAACATTGATGAGTGGATGTAGACTGCATCACCTTGGGATGGAGCAGACTTGATGGACCAGCTGGTCTTTTCCCCTCTTTCATTTGTTTGCTTCTCTGTAGAGCAAATATGGGCAAAGTATTTCCATTGGTCAATGAATCGGTAACTGTTTCTCCGGTATTTAAGCCAATCATTCAACAAAATGAGCAGGCAACTAGTTAGCAGATGAAGTATAATGTGGGGAAGTGTGAGGTTATTTTCTTTGGTAGTAAGAATAGAAAAGCAGAATTTTTTTGAAAGGTATGCAACTTGTAAATGTTGATGTTCAGAGGGACTTGGGTAGACTTGTAAAAGGAACACAGAAAGTTAGCTTGCAGGCACAACAAGCAATTAGGAAAGCAAGTGGTATGTTGGCCTTTATTGCAAGGGGATTGGAGTACAAGAATAAAGAAGTCTTGCTGCAATTGTACAAGGCTTCAGTGAGACCACACTGGGAGTACTGTGTACAGTTTTGCTCTGCTTCTTTAAGGAATGTGTTACAACCAGCGAAGGCAGGGAGGGCGGAGTTGGTCACAGTCGACCCTCTTGCCCTTCCTCATATTTGACGGCAACAGGGTTTCTTCATTTTTAAACAGTAGTTGTACTTACCACCTCAGTGAGTGTTTTAACTTGTACCTTTAATGTGATCATGAAAGAGTCAATCGGACAGACTTTCTTGAGTTTAAACAAGGGAGAGGTAAGTTTATTATACTAAACAAGCTAAACCCGATCTAAAATAATAAAAAAAGCTACACATTCATGCACTCCTTCACATGAGGATCACACACACACAAATAGATTACAAAGTGGAAAGTAGGTTTTTTGGTTGGTTTAAAGTCCAGAATAAATAAAAGTTTGTCTGAGGTTGGGTGATTCGATGGTCTGCCAGCTAGAGTTGTATTCTTGACGTCTTTGCCTGGTCAAAGTGCACTTTGTGGCTGGCCTGCTTGGCTCAGGATTTTCTTGGTGTCAGTCTTGTACGTGGTTCTCTTCCCCTGGTCTCTGTAGCAATCTGTAGGCTTGGAGGGTCCACAGTCACAGATAGTTTTCAAACTTGATGTTTTCTGGAGAGAGCGAGAGAGAGAGAAAGGGAGGCACACAACCTTCTCTGCTGCTGCAGTCTCAGTTACTGCATGTCGCTTTGTATGTAACAAAATTCCCAGTTTTACATAGCCTGGGGAGACAGTCACATGGTTCTCTCCATCCCCATTGTTTTTAATGAGTTTCAAAGTCTAAAAGCCCAAAACCTCTCCCAGATGGTATTGTCAATCTTTACTCCTGGAAGGATGTCTCCATTCATGAATGCCTCAAAATGGCTTTGAATGTCCTGCGAACAAGGGAGATCTGGATAATCTACTCAGTTGGCTGGGCTTCTTGTTAGACTTGTGTCTCCAATTCGATGTTCTGGAATGTGAGGTATTTCAGATGTAAACTGTGGTGGCCATCTTGGCTGCCAGTTTTTTTTTAAAGTTAACTGTAGGATTTTCTCCATTAGAAGTCTAATGTAAGTTTCCAACAGATGAATTAATATTTCTCATTTGGAATATCGTGTTTTCCTTACAAAGGATATACAAGCCTTGGAGACAGTCCAACAAAGATTCACTAAATTGGCCTTGGGATGAGAGGGTTGTTCTATGATGAGTGGCTGAGTAAATTGAGTCGATACTCTCTGGAGTATAGAAGAATGAAAGTTGATCTCATTGAAACATATAAGATACTGAAGGGGCTTGACAGGGTAGATACTGAGATGCTGTTTCCCCTGGCTGATGAATCTAGAACATGGGGGTACAGTCTCAGGATAAGGGGCCGATCATTTAGGACTGAGATGGGGAGAAATTTCTTCACTCATAGGGTGTGAATCCCAGAGCGTTATGGATGCTTCAGCATTGAATATATTTAAGGCTGACATAGACAGATTTTTGATCTCTCGGGGAATCAAGAGATATGGGGAGCAGGGGGTGGGGGGGAAATGGAGTTGAGGCAGAAGATCAGCCATGATCGTATTAAATGATGGAGCAGGGTCGAGGAGCCATATGGTCTACTCCTGTTCCTATTTGCTGTACTCCTATGTTCTATAATAGGGAGAATCCATGTGGAAGTTCTACTTCCATAAATTTAAGAGAGGTTAGGAGAAATTTATTAATGTAGAAGGTTGTTGGGACATAGGATATCAAAGCAGAAACAGTGGTGAAAGTAGAATCGAAAATAGCTTTCAAAAGGAGAGTGGATAAATATTTGCAAGGAAAAAGCTATGGGGATAGGGAAACAGAATGGTACTAACTGGACAGCTCTTTCAGGAAGTTGCAAAGGCACAATAGGCCAAACGTCTTCCTTCTGTATTATATAACTCGATGTACCAGCTGTTTCAGGACAAGAAAGAATGGAACAATGAGATGACAACACCACAAAGGGGGAGCATGGAGAAGAGGCAGTGGAGGGAGATGGAGTGGTTAACTCCATTTAAACACTCAGAGGGGTTGAGGAGGACAAGGGTGAGAATGCAGAATGGTTGTTGGTGATTGTATCCAGGGCACTATCAGTGCTTTGGGCTAAATGGGACATAAACTGAAGGTCGTCAAACAGGGAATGATGGGAGAGATTAGCATAATGCTGGATGGTAGTAACATGATCAAGGACTTTAGCAAGGAAAGGGAGGGTAACTACTGATGGGTCACTTAGCAGAAATTCGCAGGTAATTTGCCAATCATCGTCTATCCAATGACTTTGGCAACTCATCTACAATTTTCCAATAAGCTGCCCACCATAAGTAGCCTGCCAGCTGAGCAAAATGAAAGGTTCTGTCTAGCTTAACAAGTGTTTAACTTGACAAGCAAACCCCATCATAAACATTGAGCAGATTGCACCACAGACACCACTGACATTTAATTTTGTTTGCAATATTAGTTTGTGTCAACATAAAACAGTGCGACATTAAATGAGTTGAATCTGTGTGATTCAGCAGCAATTCAAGAAGAAGTTTTCACAATTATATAATTATCAGCAATTAACAGAAAAAGCAAATCTAAAAGTTAACATCAATTTTATAAGTGGGAACCCAGTGTCATGCTGAGAGTATTTCCTGGTTAAACATAGACTGACAGTGAAACAATGAGGTAACAAACCGGATAATCTGGTTTGGTGAGTTGCAGGTTAAAAATCTCATAGGTATGGAAAAAGACAGTCAGAGGGTGGTGGCTAAGAAAGGGATTAATATAAATTAGGGCTGAACTGAGAAGTGTGATATTTATTTGTACTGAAGGGTATGAATAATTATCCTTTTAATTCATTCTTAGCAAAAGGTTTGGTATCCAATGCTTTAAGAAACTGAGATTACTGAGAAAGTAATTTCATCAGTGGTAATGAACAACAACAGCCATTCACAGTGCAACACCATGCATTTATATAGCATCTTTAAAGTACAGAAATATCCCAAGTGCTTCATAGAGGAGTCAGGAAAATGGATGCTGAAACAAGAGAAGTGGAGAATAGGAGCAGTGAACAAAGGCTTGATCAAAGGGGCTGCCTCATCTGCCTGAGAGTGAATTGTGATGGAAGGATAAGACCCATCAAACCCTTTTCCAGCCACACCCCAGAGCTGGGCACCCTAGATGAATGAACTCTGCATGAGAACAATCCATAAGATGCCCCTATTTGGGTAAAGCCCACAATAACTGCTCTTTCCAAATGATCCTCCAGTGTGCCAAATCCAGCAGAAACAGAGTCCTGTAAATTAGTACTTGAGATTTCATGGGGCCTGTCACAGTGCTCGTGAGAGAACATAGTTCTGCAGTTGTTCCCTCACTGCTTTAGGGCTCTTGTGCAGATGGCCATGAAGATGACGTTTGCTCTATGGCACTTTACATTCCAGTCACTACCATAGGACTGCAGTGTTGTAGGAGGTTCAGTGTTTTACATTCTCCACCAGCTGTTTCGCACAGTGTTTATGTTGATGCTTTGAGCAGGGAGAGTTCTTGATGCAACACGTTATAAAGTTGCCAAGGTGTGTTGAACCCAAAGAAAGGGAAAAGGCATAAGATTTACAATGCATCCCCTAGACAATAGCTTCCATGGCAAAATTATAAGACTCAGAACATCGTGCAGCTGCTTAGCAAATGGAATCTCTGCTGTGAGGATTTAGACAAGGAATATGTGTGTGAAAGATTATTGCAAGTGGCGGATATTTGCTGGGTGATGGCATCTTTGCCGATGCTTGCCACAGATTCACATCCAAAAAGGACAAGTGCCATCTCCTCAAACTGACAGGTGCCAGCTGTGGCTCAGATTATATCACTCTTACCTCGGAGTCAGAAGGTTGTGATATCAAGGCCCATCCTAGATACGTAAGCATAAAGTCTAGACTGGCACTCCAGTGCAGTACTAAGAATGTGGTGAGGTGCTATCTTTCAGATGAGACATTAAACTGAGGTCCATATGCCTTCTCAAGTGAATGTAAAAAATCTTATGGCATTATTTCAAAGAAGAGCAGAGGAGTTCTTCCCCAGTGCCCTGGCCAAAATTTTGTCTTCAACCAACATCAATAAAAAAACTGATTATCTAGTCATTGCTGTATTTATATTTGTTGGCTACCTGACTAACTACATTTGGTTTGGCTGTAAAGCACTTTAGAGTGTCCTGAGTTATGAAAGACTCTATGTACATTCAAGTTCCTCCTTTTTTTTCTTTCAAAGTCATCCAGCTGCTTCACCTGTTTCTATTCTGATGGTTGAGTAGCCTGGGCTGCAAGCAAAACATAATCATGAAAATTGCTACCCAGGGCAGCATCCCTGTTTCCTGAGCATTTCCCTCCCTGTGTCAGGACATCTCTTAATAGTTTGCATAGTGCTTTGTCTGACAGGACTGCTGCCAGTGACCTGTGATGTACCATGTATAAGATATTATTGTCCCCCAGTGTAAATGTGCCATGTAACTTCATGAAGTTTCATGAAGGAAAGTTACAAGAAGAAGTGTGCAGACTCTGCAGGTCATCTCCCTGAGATTGCAGCAGTTGGGCCCATGCCTTATATGAAAGAGGATTACATGGTCAGCATTGTCTTCTTCAAGGAAGAATTCCAATGGGACAGATTTCTGTCTGGTCCTCTACCCAATGCTCAATCTGTACCCAGGGTCGAAGGTCATCATGTATACAGGATTCCTGCCGCCTAGAAGGATCCTGCCATTGCTAAGAGGGAAATGTTTCTTCCAGGTCAAACATCACTGTGTGTGCAGTTAAACAAACTATTCTCTGTTTCACATCATAGAAGATGCATTGCAGCCACTCAGTGGACCACCCTGACACATCTGGATCTGCACATCCAGTATTTCTTCAACAACTCTGTTGTGGCATCTTCCAGGCACATATACCAGTCTGTAAACACGCACTCAGGATAAAGTAGTTAGTGAATGAGAAAGGCTGCCACTGGGTGAATCACTGAGCACTTGTGAGAATGAGGTCCTGAAAGTAGAAGAAAAAAAGAAGTACTATTCCACCAAAACCATTCCAGTATTGAAAAGAACTGTGATTAAGGACCATTCATTTCATAAGACCTCAGTGGAAATGATTTCTCGCCATATGGACATGATGAAGGGAACATGGGAGGAGTGTATTATCTGCACCTGCGACATATTACAGGAAGTTTTCCATGACTTGCAGAACACCTTGGAGATTATGGCAGTGTGTGAGATTTCAGCAGCCTTGAGACACTAAGAATAGCAACTAAGGATATTGGTAGCTTCTGGATGTTGTGTTGTTGTTGTATTTGTAGCATTGCTAGGGCATTCTGGAGAAAGTCTTAAGACTCTGGATAAAGTTAACTAACAACTCTTTATTATTTACATTTACTATATACGCTCTCCACAAGCCTCCTAAGCTAGCATCCTCTGTACTGCTATCTCTTCTCCTCCAGCCCATATCACGTGACTGTCTTCAGTATTAACACTTTACCTCCTTAGACAATATCTCCCCCCAAGTCTTTATCCAACATTTTCTAAAACATATATACATTCACGACTTATCTAATACCCTCTCTCCCCCCAAGTCTCCAATTTCACAGATTTAGTCTGATCACAGAATCACAGAATAATACAGTGCAGAAGAAGCCCTGTGGCCCATCGAGTCTGCACCGATGCATTAAAGATACCTGACCTGTCTACCTAATCCCATTTGCCAGCACTTGGCCCATAGCCTTGAATGTTATGACGTGCCAAGTGCTCATCCAGGTACTTTTTAAAGGATGTGAGGCAACCCGCCTCTACCACCCTCCCAGGCAGTGCATTCCAGACTGTCACCACCCTCTGGGTAAAAAAGTTCTTTCTCAAATCCCCCTTAAACCTCCTGCCCCTCACCTTAAACTTGTGTATCCTAGTAACTGACCCTTCAACTAAGGGGAACAGCTGCTCCCTATCCACCCTGTCCATGCCCCTCATAATCTTATACACCTCGATCAGGTCACCCCTCAGTCTTCTCTGCTCCAGTGCAAACAACCCAAGCCTATCCAACCTCTCTTCATAGCTTAAATGTTCCATCCCAGGCACCATCCTGGTGAATCGCCTCTGCACCCCCTCCAGTGCAATCACATCCTTCCTATAATGTGGCGACCAGAATTGCACACAGTACTCCAGCTGTGGCCTTACCAAAGTTCTATACAACTCCAACATGACCTCCCTGCTTTTGTAAGCTATGCCTCGATTGATAAAGCCAAGTGTCCCATATGCCTTTTTCACCACCCTATTAACCTGCCCTTCTGCCTTCAGAGATCGATGGACAAACACGCCAAGGTCCCTTTGTTCCTTGGAACTTCCCAGTGTCAGGCCATTCATTGAATACTTCCATGTCACATGATTCCTTCCAAAGTGTATCACCTCACACTTTTCAGGGTTAAATTCCATCTGCCACTTTTCTGCCCATTTGACCATACCGTCGATATCTTCCTGTAACCCAAGACACTCCACCTCACTGTTAACCACTCAGCCAATTTTTGTGTCATCCGCGAACTTACTGATCCTACCCCCCACATAGTCATCTTTGTCGTTTATATAAATGACAAACAATAGGGGACCCAGCACAGATCCCTGTGGTATGCCACTGGACACTGGCTTCCAGTCACTAAAACAGCCGTCTGTCATCACTCTCTGTCTCCTACAGCTAAGCCAATTTTGAATGCACCTTATCAAGTTACCCTGTATCCCATGTGCATTTGCTTTCTTGATAAGTCTCCCATTTGGGACCCTGATAGGAGGTTTGACAATTCTCCACGATCTGGTTGCAGTCTGTCTGGGACGATAAGTAGTCTTCCTTGTAAGTCTGGATTGTTGACTTGGTTGAATTTTACTATGGAGTGTAGAATTCTGCTTGGTTTGGGTTTGTTTATTTTCCTCTGGGTCTTCCAAATAAATCATTGGCTGTTACTTTTGGGTAAATAGGAATGACATTCCTCCGCTTTCTTATGTTCCCTTCAGTCATGTGTATCACATACGATCACTAATCGTTTTCATGCTTATGGATTACTGGACCTTCCCTTTCCAGGTGACGTATCCATACTAAAATAAAAGCAAAATACTGCGGATGTTGGAAATCTGAAATAAAAACAAGAAATGCTGGAAATACTCAGCAGGTCTGGCAGCATCTGTGGAGAGAAGCAGAGTTAACGTTTCAGGTCAGTGACCCTTCTTCAGAACCAGCAAATATTAGAAATGTAAAAGGTTATAAGCAAGTAAAGCAGGGGTGGGGCAAGAGATAACAAAGGAGAAGGTGTAAATAGATCAAGGTCACAGAATAGCTGACCAAAAGGTCGTGGAGCAAAGGCAAACAATATATTAATGGTGTGTTGAAAGAACAAAGAACAAAGAACAAAGAGTACAGCACAGGAACAGGCCATTCGGCCCTCCAAGCTTGTGCCGATCTTGATGCGTGCCTAAACTAAAACCTTCTGCACTTCCGGGGACCGTATCCCTCTATTCCCATCTTATTCATGTATTTGTCAAGATGCCTCTTAAACGTCATTATCGTACCTGTTTCCACCACGTCCCCCGGCAGCAAGTTCCAGGCACACACCACCCTCTGTGTAAAGAGCTTGCTTCGCACATCCCCTCTAAACTTTGCCCCTCTCACCTTAAACCTATGTCCCCTAGTAACTGACTCTTCCACCCTGGGAAAAAGCTTCTGACTATCCACTCTGTCCATGCCGCTCATAACTTTGTAATCTTCTATCATGTCACCCCTCCACCTCCGTCGTTCCAGTGAAAAAATCCCAGTTTATCCAACCTCTCCTCATAGCTAATGCCCTCCAGACAAGGCAACATCCTGATAAACCTCTTCTGTACCCTCTCCAAAGCCTCCACGTCCTTCTGGTAGTGTGGCGACCAGAATTGCACGCAATATTCTAAATGTGGCCGAACTAAAGTTCTGTACAGCTGCAGCATGACTTGCCAATTTTTATACTCTATGCCCCGACTGATGAAGGCAAGCATGCTTTATGTCTTCTTGACGACCTTATCCACCTGCGTTGCCACTTTCAGTGACCTGTGGACCTGTACGCCCAGATCTCTCTGCCTGTCAATACTCCTAAGGGTTCTGTCATTTACTGTATACTTCCCACCTGCATTAGATCTTCCAAAATGCATTACCTCACATTTGTCCAGATTAAACTCCATCTGCCATTTCTCCGCCCAAGTCTCCAACCGATCTATATCCTGCTGTATCCTCTGACAATCCTCATCACTATCCGCAACTCCACCAACCTTTGTGACATCCGCAAACTTACTAATCAGACCAGCTACATTTTCCTCCAAATCATTTATATATACTACAAAGAGCAAAGGTCCCAGCACTGATCCCTGTGGAACACCACTAGTCACATCCCTCCATTCAGAAAAGCACCCTTCCACTGCTACCCTCTGTCTTCTATGACAGAGCCAGTTCCGTATCCATCTTGCCAGCTCACCTCTGATCCCGTGTGACTTCACCTTTTGTACCAGTCTGCCATGACGGACCTTGTCAAAGACTTTACTGAAGTCCATATAGATAACATCCACTGCCCTTCCTTCATCAATCATCTTTGTCACTTCCTCAAAAAACTCAATCAAATTAGTGAGACACGACCTCCCCTTCACAAAACCATGCTGTCTCTCACTAATAAGTTTGTTTGTTTCCAAATGGGAGTAAATCCTGTCCCGAAGAATCCTCTCTAATAATTTCCCTACCACTGACGTAAGGCTCACCGGCCTATAATTTCCTGGATTATCCTTGCTACCCTTCTTAGACAAAGAAACAACATTGACTATTCTCCAGTCCTCTGGAACCTCACCTGTAGCCAATGAGGATGCAAAGATTTCTGTCAAGGCCCCAGCAATTTCTTCCCTTGCCTCCCTTAGTATTCTGGGGTAGATCCCATCAGGCCCTGGGGACTTATCTACCTTAATGCTTTGCAAGACACCCAACACCTCCTCCTTTTTGATAATGAGATGACTGAGACTATCTACACCCTTCCCTAGGCTCATCATCCACCAAGTCCTTCTCTTTGGTGAATACTGATGCAAAGTATTCATTTAGTACCTCGCCCATTTCCTCTGGCTCCACACATAGATTCCCTTCTCTGTCCTTGAGTGGGCCAACCCTTTCCCTAGTTACCCTCTTGCTCTTTATATATGTATGAAAAGCCTTGGGATTATCCTTAATCCTGTTTGCCAATGACTTTTCATGACCCCTTTTAGCTCTCCTGACTCCTTGCTTAAGTTCCTTTCTACTGTCTTTATATGCCTCAAGGGATTCGTCTGTTCCTAGCCTTCCAGTCCTTACGAATGCTTCCTTTTTCTTTTTGACTCGGCTCACAATATCCCGCGTTATCCAAGGTTCCCGAAACTTGCCAAACTTATCCTTCTTCCTCACAGGAACATGCTGGTCCTGGATTCTAATCAACTGACATTTGAAGGACTCCCACATGTCAGATGTTGATTTACCCTCAAACAGCCGCCCCCAATCTAAATTCTTCAGTTCCTGCCAAATATTGTTATAATTAGCCTTCCCCCAATTTAGCACCTTCACCCGAGGACTACTCTTATCCTTATCCACAAGTACCTTAAAACTTATGGAATTATGGTCACTGTTCCCGAAATGCTCCCCTACTGAAACTTCGACGACCTGGCCGGGCTCATTCCCCAATACCAGGTCCAGTAAGGCCCCATCCCTAGTTGGACTATTTACATATTGTTTCAAGAAGCCCTCCTGGATGCTCCTTACAAATTCTGCCCCATCCAAGCCCTTAGCACTAAGTGAGTCCCAGTCAATATAGGGGAAGTTAAAATCACCCACCACTACAACCCTGTTACCTTTACATCTTTCCAAAATCTGTCCACATATCTGCTCCTCTACCTCCCGCTGGCTGTTGGGAGGCCTGTAGAAAACCCCCAACATCGTGACTGCACCCTTCTTATTCCTGAGCTCCACCCATATTGCCTCGCGGCACGACCCCTCCGAGGTGTCCTCCCGCAGTACAGCTGTGATATTCCTCTTTAACAAATAATGCAACTCCCCCACCCCTTTTACATCCCCCTCTATCCTGCCTGAAGCTTCTAAATGCTGGAACATTTAGCTGCCAATCCTGTCTTTCCCTCAACCAAGTCTCTGTAATAGCAACAACATCATAGTTCCAAGTACTAATCCAAGCTCTAAGTTCATCTGCCTTACCTGTTATACTTCTCGCATTGAAACAAATGCACTTCAGACCACCAGTCCCGCTGTGCTCCACAACATCTCCCTGCCTGTTCTTCCTCTTAGTCTTACTGGCCTTATTTACTAGTTCCCCCTCATTTATTTCACTTGCTGTCCTACTGCTCTGGTTCCCACCCCCCTGCCACACTAGTTTAAACCCTCCGGAGTGACGCTAGCAAATCTCACAGCCAGGATATTTGTGCCCCTCCAGTTTAGATGCAACCCGTCCTTCTTGTACAGGTCCCATCTGTCCCTGAAGAGATCCCAATGGTCCAGATATCTGAAACCCTCCCTTCTACACTAGCTGTTCAGCCACGTGTTTAGCTGCACGATCTTCCTATTTCTAGCCTCACTGGCACATGGCACAGGGAGTAATCCCGAGATTACAACCCGAGAAGTCCTGTCTTTTAACTTTCTACCTAACTCCCTAAATTCCCCCTGCAGGACCTCAACACTCTTCCTGCCTATGTCATTGTGTACCACAACGTCTGGCTGTTCACCCTCCCCCTTTAGAATGCCCCCTGTCCGTTCAGAGACATCCTTGACCCTGGCACCAGGGAGGCAACATACCATCCTGGAGTCTCTTTCACATCCACAGAAGCGCCTATCTGTGCCCCTGACTATAGAGTCCCCTATAACTATTGCTCTTCTGTGCTTTGTCCCTCCCTGCTGAACAACAGTGCCAGCCATGATGCCACTGCTCTGGCTGCTGCTGTTTTCCCCTGATAGGCCATCCCCCCAACAGTATCCAAAACTTGTATACTTGTTAGAGAGGGGGATAGCCACAGGGGATTCCTGCACTGACTGCCTGCCCCTTCTAGCGGTCACTCATCTATCTGCCTGCACCTTGGGTGTAACCACTTCTCTAAAACTCCTGTCTATGAAGCTCTCTGCCACCTGCATGCTCCTAAGTGCATCCAGTTGCCGCTCCAACTGATCCATGTGGTCTGTGAGGAGCTGCAACTAGGGAGAATCCCTGCAGAAGTTCTACTTCCATAAATTTAAGAGAGATTAGGAGACATTTATTTATGTAGAAGGTTGTTAGGACATAGGATATCAAACCGGAAAAAGTGGTGAAAGTAGAATCTCAAATAGTTTTCAAAAGGAGAGTGGATAAATATTTGCAAGGAAAAAGCTCTGGGGAAAGGGAAACAGAATGGTGCTAATTGGACAGCTCTTTCAGAAAGTTGTAAAGGTACAATAGGCCAAACGTCTTCCTGCTGTATTATAAAACTCGATGTACCAGCTGTTTCAGGACAAGAAAGAATGGAACAATGAGATGACAACACCACAAATGTGGAGCGTCAAGAAGAGGCAGTGGAGGGAGATGGAGTGACGGCTAACTTTTGTACTGACTCACTCTAGCCCCCTGAAAACTGATTTAAACCAATTTTCTAATTAACAAGGTGCAGCTGCAAGCAGAGCCTGAGTGAACCCTGTTTAAAGCTGGTCGAAAACTCACCTTCCCAACCCTAACAGCAACTGTTAAGTTGATCTGCTAAATAAAAGACAGATTAGATTTAAGATAAAATTAACCCTTAATTATCCTCACTTACCAAACTTCCACTGTAGCACTCTATTGGTTGGTGTTGTTGCGGATAGTGATGAGGATTGTCAGAGGATACAGCAGGATATAGATCAGTTGGAGACTTGGGCGGAGAAATGGCAGATGGAGTTTAATCTGGACAAATGTGAGGTAATGCATTTTGGAAGATCTAATGCAGGTGGGAAGTATACAGTAAATGACAGAACCCTTAGGAGTATTGACAGGCAGAGAGATCTGGGCATACAGGTCCACAGGTCACTGAAAGTGGCAATGCAGGTGGATAAGGTAGTCAAGAAGGCATACGGCATTCTTGCCTTCATCAGTCGGGGCATAGAGTATAAAAATTGGCAAGTCATGCTGCAGCTGTACAGAACTTTAGTTCGGCCACATTTAGACTATTGCATGCAATTCTGGTCGCCACACTACCAGAAGGACGTGGAGGCTTTGGAGAGGGCACAGAAGAGGTTTACCAGGATGTTGCCTTGTCTGGAGGGCATTAGCTATGAGGAGAGGTTGGATAAACTGGGATTTTTTCACTGAAACGACGGAGGTGGAGGGGTAACATGATAGAGGTTGACAAAGTTATGAGCGGCATGGACAGAGTGGATAGTCAGAAGCTTTTTCCCAGGGTGGAAGAGTCAGTTACTAGGGGACATAGGTTTAAGGTGCAAGGGGAAAAGTTTAGAGGGGATGTGCGAAGCAAGCTCTTTACACAGAGGGTGGTGTGTGCCTGGAACTTGCTGCCGGGGGACGTGGTGGAAACAGGTACGATAATGACGTTTAAGAGGCATCTTGACAAATACATGAATAAGATGGGAATAGAGGGATACGGTCCCCGGAAGTGCAGAAGGTTTTAGTTTAGGCACGCATCAAGATCGGCACAAGCTTGGAGGGCCGAATGGCCTGTTCCTGTGCTGTACTCTTTGTTCTTTGTTCTTTGTTCTTTCAACACACCATTAATATATTGTTTGCCTTTGCTCCACGACCTTTTGGTCAGCTATTCTGTGACCTTGATCTATTTACACCTTCTCCTTTGTTATCTCTTGCCCCACCCCCGCTTTACTTGCTTATAACCTTTTACATTTCTAATATTTGCTGGTTCTGAAGAAGGGTCACTGACCTGAAACGTTAACTCTGCTTCTCTCCACAGATGCTGCCAGACCTGCTGAGTATTTCCAGCATTTCTTGTTTTTATTTCAGATTTCCAACATCCGCAGTATTTTGCTTTTATTTTAGTATGGATACGTCACCTGGAAAGGGAAGGTCCAGTAATCCATAAGCATGAAAACGATTAGTGATCGTATGTGATACACATGACTGAAGGGAACATAAGAAAGCGGAGGAATGTCATTCCTATTTACCCAAAAGTAACAGCCAATGATTTATTTGGAAGACCCAGAGGAAAATAAACAAACCCAAACCAAGCAGAATTCTACACTCCATAGTAAAATTCAACCAAGTCAACAATCCAGACTTACAAGGAAGACTACTTATCGTCCCAGACAGACTACAACCAGATCGTGGAGAATTGTCAAACCTCCTATCAGGGTCCCAAATGGGAGACTTATCAAGAAAGCAAATGCACATGGGATACAGGGTAACTTGATAAGGTGCATTCAAAATTGGCTTAGCTGTAGGAGACAGAGAGTGATGACAGACGGCTGTTTTAGTGAGTGGAAGCCAGTGTCCAGTGGCATACCACAGGGATCTGCGCTGGGTCCCCTATTGTTTGTCATTTATATAAACGACAAAGATGACTATGTGGGGGGTAGGATCAGTAAGTTCGCGGATGACACAAAAATTGGCCGAGTGGTTAACAGTGAGGTTGAGTGTCTTGGGTTACAGGAAGATATCGACGGGATGGTCAAATGGGCAGAAAAGTGGCAGATGGAATTTAACCCTGAAAAGTGTGAGGTGATACACTTTGGAAGGAATCATGTGACATGGAAGTATTCAATGAATGGCCTGACACTGGGAAGTTCCAAGGAACAAAGGGACCTTGGCGTGTTTGTCCATAGATCTCTGAAGGCAGAAGGGCAGGTTAATGGGGTGGTGAAAAAGGCATATGGGACACTTGGCTTTATCAATCGAGGCATAGATTACAAAAGCAGGGAGGTCATGTTGGAGTTGTATAGAACTTTGGTCAGGCCACAGCTGGATTACTGTGTGCAATTCTGGTCGCCACCTTATAGGAAGGATGTGATTGCACTAGAGGGGGTGCAGAGGCGATTCACCAGGATGGTGCCTGGGATGGAACATTTAAGCTATGAAGAGAGGTTGGATAGGCTTGGGTTGTTTGCACTGGAGCAGAGAAGACTGAGGGGTGACCTGATCGAGGTGTATAAGATTATGAGGGGCATGGACAGGGTGGATAGGGAGCAGCTGTTCCCCTTAGTTGAAGGGTCAGTTACTAGGATACACAAGTTTAAGGTGAGGGGCAGGAGGTTTAAGGGGGATTTGAGAAAGAACTTTTTTACCCAGAGGGTGGTGACAGTCTGGAATGCACTGCCTGGGAGGGTGGTAGAGGCGGGTTGCCTCACATCCTTTAAAAAGTACCTGGATGAGCACTTGGCACGTCATAACATTCAAGGCTATGGGCCAAGTGCTGGCAAATGGGATTAGGTAGACAGGTCAGGTATCTTTAATGCATCGGTGCAGACTCGATGGGCCACAGGGCTTCTTCTGCACTGTATTATTCTGTGATTCTGTGATCAGACTAAATCTGTGAAATTGGAGACTTGGGGGGAGAGAGGGTATTAGATAAGTCGTGAATGTATATATGTTTGAGAAAATGTTGGATAAAGACTTGGGGGGAGATATTGTCTAAGGAGGTAAAGTGTTAATACTGAAGACAGTCACGTGATATGGGCTGGAGGAGAAGAGATAGCAGTACAGAGGATGCTAGCTTAGGAGGCTTGTGGAGAGCGTATATAGTAAATGTAAATAATAAAGAGTTGTTAGTTAACTTTATCCAGAGTCTTAAGACTTTCTCCAGAATGCCCTAGCAATGCTACAAATACAACAACAACACAACATCCAGAAGCTACCAATATCCTTAGTTGCTATTCTTAGTGTCTCAAGGCTGCTGAAATCTCACACACTGCCATAATCTCCAAGGTGTTCTGCAAGTCATGGAAAACTTCCTGTAATATGTCGCAGGTGCAGATAATACACTCCTCCCATGTTCCCTTCATCATGTCCATATGGCGAGAAATCATTTCCACTGAGGTCTTATGAAATGAATGGTCCTTAATCACAGTTCTTTTCAATACTGGATTGGTTTTGGTGGAATAGTACTTCTTTTTTTCTTCTACTTTCAGGACCTCATTCTCACAAGTGCTCAGTGATTCACCCAGTGGCAGCCTTTCTCATTCACTAACTACTTTATCCTGAGTGCGTGTTTACAGACTGGTATATGTGCCTGGAAGATGCCACAACAGAGTTGTTGAAGAAATACTGGATGTGCAGATCCAGATGTGTCAGGGTGGTCCACTGAGTGGCTGCAATGCATCTTCTATGATGTGAAACAGAGAATAGTTTGTTTAACTGCACACACAGTGATGTTTGACCTGGAAGAAACATTTCCCTCTTAGCAATGGCAGGATCCTTCTAGGCGGCAGGAATCCTGTATACATGATGACCTTCGACCCTGGGTACAGATTGAGCATTGGGTAGAGGACCAGACAGAAATCTGTCCCATTGGAATTCTTCCTTGAAGAAGACAATGCTGACCATGTAATCCTCTTTCATATAAGGCATGGGCCCAACTGCTGCAATCTCAGGGAGATGACCTGCAGAGTCTGCACACTTCTTCTTGTAACTTTCCTTCATGAAACTTCATGAAGTTACATGGCACATTTACACTGGGGGACAATAATATCTTATACATGGTACATCACAGGTCACTGGCAGCAGTCCTGTCAGACAAAGCACTATGCAAACTATTAAGAGATGTCCTGACACAGGGAGGGAAATGCTCAGGAAACAGGGATGCTGCCCTGGGTAGCAATTTTCATGATTATGTTTTGCTTGCAGCCCAGGCTACTCAACCATCAGAATAGAAACAGGTGAAGCAGCTGGATGACTTTGAAAGAAAAAAAAGGAGGAACTTGAATGTACATAGAGTCTTTCATAACTCAGGACACTCTAAAGTGCTTTACAGCCAAACCAAATGTAGTTAGTCAGGTAGCCAACAAATATAAATACAGCAATGACTAGATAATCAGTTTTTTTATTGATGTTGGTTGAAGACAAAATTTTGGCCAGGGCACTGGGGAAGAACTCCTCTGCTCTTCTTTGAAATAATGCCATAAGATTTTTTACATTCACTTGAGAAGGCATATGGACCTCAGTTTAATGTCTCATCTGAAAGATAGCACCTCACCACATTCTTAGTACTGCACTGGAGTGCCAGTCTAGACTTTATGCTTACGTATCTAGGATGGGCCTTGATATCACAACCTTCTGACTCCGAGGTAAGAGTGATATAATCTGAGCCACAGCTGGCACCTGTCAGTTTGAGGAGATGGCACTTGTCCTTTTTGGATGTGAATCTGTGGCAAGCATCGGCAAAGATGCCATCACCCAGCAAATATCCGCCACTTGCAATAATCTTTCACACACATATTCCTTGTCTAAATCCTCACAGCAGAGATTCCATTTGCTAAGCAGCTGCACGATGTTCTGAGTCTTATAATTTTGCCATGGAAGCTATTGTCTAGGGGATGCATTGTAAATCTTATGCCTTTTCCCTTTCTTTGGGTTCAACACACCTTGGCAACTTTATAACGTGTTGCATCAAGAACTCTCCCTGCTCAAAGCATCAACATAAACACTGTGCGAAACAGCTGGTGGAGAATGTAAAACACTGAACCTCCTACAACACTGCAGTCCTATGGTAGTGACTGGAATGTAAAGTGCCATAGAGCAAACGTCATCTTCATGGCCATCTGCACAAGAGCCCTAAAGCAGTGAGGGAACAACTGCAGAACTATGTTCTCTCACGAGCACTGTGACAGGCCCCATGAAATCTCAAGTACTAATTTACAGGACTCTGTTTCTGCTGGATTTGGCACACTGGAGGATCATTTGGAAAGAGCAGTTATTGTGGGCTTTACCCAAATAGGGGCATCTTATGGATTGTTCTCATGCAGAGTTCATTCATCTAGGGTGCCCAGCTCTGGGGTGTGGCTGGAAAAGGGTTTGATGGGTCTTATCCTTCCATCACAATTCACCCTCAGGCAGATGAGGCAGCCCCTTTGATCAAGCCTTTGTTCACTGCTCCTATTCTCCACTTCTCTTGTTTCAGCATCCATTTTCCTGACTCCTCTATGAAGCACTTGGGATATTTCTGTACTTTAAAGATGCTATATAAATGCATGGTGTTGCACTGTGAATGGCTGTTGTTGTTCATTACCACTGATGAAATTACTTTCTCAGTAATCTCAGTTTCTTAAAGCATTGGATACCAAACCTTTTGCTAAGAATGAATTAAAAGGATAATTATTCATACCCTTCAGTACAAATAAATATCACACTTCTCATTTCAGCCCTAATTTATATTAATCCCTTTCTTAGCCACCACCCTCTGACTGTCTTTTTCCATACCTATGAGATTTTTAACCTGCAACTCACCAAACCAGATTATCCGGTTTGTTACCTCATTGTTTCACTGTCAGTCTATGTTTAACCAGGAAATACTCTCAGCATGACACTGGGTTCCCACTTATAAAATTGATGTTAACTTTTAGATTTGCTTTTTCTGTTAATTGCTGATAATTATATAATTGTGAAAACTTCTTCTTGAATTGCTGCTGAATCACACAGATTCAACTCATTTAATGTCGCACTGTTTTATGTTGACACAAACTAATATTGCAAACAAAATTAAATGTCAGTGGTGTCTGTGGTGCAATCTGCTCAATGTTTATGATGGGGTTTGCTTGTCAAGTTAAACACTTGTTAAGCTAGACAGAACCTTTCATTTTGCTCAGCTGGCAGGCTACTTATGGTGGGCAGCTTATTGGAAAATTGTAGATGAGTTGCCAAAGTCATTGGATAGACGATGATTGGCAAATTACCTACGAATTTCTGCTAAGTGACCCATCAGTAGTTACCCTCCCTTTCCTTGCTAAAGTCCTTGATCATGTTACTACCATCCAGCATTATGCTAATCTCTCCCATCATTCCCTGTTTGACGACCTTCAGTTTATGTCCCATTTAGCCCAAAGCACTGATAGTGCCCTGGATACAATCACCAACAACCATTCTGCATTCTCACCCTTGTCCTCCTCAACCCCTCTGAGTGTTTAAATGGAGTTAACCACTCCATCTCCCTCCACTGCCTCTTCTCCATGCTCCCCCTTTGTGGTGTTGTCATCTCATTGTTCCATTCTTTCTTGTCCTGAAACAGCTGGTACATCGAGTTATATAATACAGAAGGAAGACGTTTGGCCTATTGTGCCTTTGCAACTTCCTGAAAGAGCTGTCCAGTTAGTACCATTCTGTTTCCCTTTCCCCATAGCTTTTTCCTTGCAAATATTTATCCACTCTCCTTTTGAAAGCTATTTTCGATTCTACTTTCACCACTGTTTCTGTTATGATATCCTATGTCCCAACAACCTTCTACATTAATAAATTTCTCCTAACCTCTCTTAAATTTATGGAAGTAGAACTTCCACATGGATTCTCCCTATTATAGAACATAGGAGTACAGCAAATAGGAACAGGAGTAGACCATATGGCTCCTCGACCCTGCTCCATCATTTAATACGATCATGGCTGATCTTCTGCCTCAACTCCATTTCCCCCCCACCCCCTGCTCCCCATATCTCTTGATTCCCCGAGAGATCAAAAATCTGTCTATGTCAGCCTTAAATATATTCAATGCTGAAGCATCCATAACGCTCTGGGATTCACACCCTATGAGTGAAGAAATTTCTCCCCATCTCAGTCCTAAATGATCGGCCCCTTATCCTGAGACTGTACCCCCATGTTCTAGATTCATCAGCCAGGGGAAACAGCATCTCAGTATCTACCCTGTCAAGCCCCTTCAGTATCTTATATGTTTCAATGAGATCAACTTTCATTCTTCTATACTCCAGAGAGTATCGACTCAATTTACTCAGCCACTCATCATAGAACAACCCTCTCATCCCAAGGCCAATTTAGTGAATCTTTGTTGGACTGTCTCCAAGGCTTGTATATCCTTTGTAAGGAAAACACGATATTCCAAATGAGAAATATTAATTCATCTGTTGGAAACTTACATTAGACTTCTAATGGAGAAAATCCTACAGTTAACTTTAAAAAAAAACTGGCAGCCAAGATGGCCACCACAGTTTACATCTGAAATACCTCACATTCCAGAACATCGAATTGGAGACACAAGTCTAACAAGAAGCCCAGCCAACTGAGTAGATTATCCAGATCTCCCTTGTTCGCAGGACATTCAAAGCCATTTTGAGGCATTCATGAATGGAGACATCCTTCCAGGAGTAAAGATTGACAATACCATCTGGGAGAGGTTTTGGGCTTTTAGACTTTGAAACTCATTAAAAACAAAGGGGATGGAGAGAACCATGTGACTGTCTCCCCAGGCTATGTAAAACTGGGAATTTTGTTACATACAAAGCGACATGCAGTAACTGAGACTGCAGCAGCAGAGAAGGTTGTGTGCCTCCCTTTCTCTCTCTCTTGCTCTCTCCAGAAAACATCAAGTTTGAAAACTATCTGTGACTGTGGACCCTCCAAGCCTACAGATTGCTACAGAGACCAGGGGAAGAGAACCACGTACAAGACTGACACCAAGAAAATCCTGAGCCAAGCAGGCCAGCCACAAAGTGCACTTTGACCAGGCAAAGACGTCAAGAATACAACTCTAGCTGGCAGACCATCGAATCACCCAACCTCAGACAAACTTTTATTTATTCTGGACTTTAAACCAACCAAAAAACCTACTTTCCACTTTGTAATCTATTTGTGTGTGTGTGATCCTCATGTGAAGGAGTGCATGAATGTGTAGCTTTTTTTATTATTTTAGATCGGGTTTAGCTTGTTTAGTATAATAAACTTACCTCTCCCTTGTTTAAACTCAAGAAAGTCTGTCCGATTGGCTCTTTCATGATCACATTAAAGGTACAAGTTAAAATACTCACTGAGGTGGTAAGTACAACTACTGTTTAAAAATGAATAAACCCTGTTGCCGTCAAAAGAAAGGCAAGAGGGACGACTGTGACCCCCCCCCACCACCGTCTTCGCTGGTTGTAACACATTCCTTAAAGAAGCAGAGCAAAACTGTACACAGTACTCCCAGTGTGGTCTCACTGAAGCCTTGTACAATTGCAGCAAGACTTCTTTATTCTTGTACTCCAATCCCCTTGCAATAAAGGCCAACATACCACTTGCTTTCCTAATTGCTTGTTGTGCCTGCAAGCTAACTTTCTGTGTTCCTTTTACAAGTACACCCAAGTCCCTCTGAACATCAACATTTACAAGTTGCATACCTTTTAAAAAAATTCTGCTTTTCTATTCTTACTAACAAAGAAAATAACCTCACACTTCCCCACATTATACTTCATCTGCTAACTAGTTGCCTGCTCATTTTGTTGAATGATTGGTTTAAAGACCGGAGAAACAGTAAAAATAGCAGAAATTCTACCCCATGCTTTCTAGTTACCGATTCATTGACCAATGGAAATACTTTGCCCATATTTGCTCTACAGAGAAGCAAACAAATGAAAGAGGGGAAAAGACCAGCTGGTCCATCAAGTCTGCTCCATCCCAAGGTGATGCAGTCTACATCCACTCATCAATGTTTCTCCCTCCTAATGCCTAGCTCCCAGCAGTCATTTATGAAAAGATTTTTTAGAAAATTCCTCTCTGTCCCCCAGTGGTAATCAAGCAAGCTCTCAGAGAACATGGTGATTGTGATCATGTTCCGATTAACTCACCTACTTTCTATAATTTGAGATGGCTTCCTCTCACAGGAAGTCTTCCAAATCTATTTTCAAGACCTGTAGCAAGCCCACACTCAGTCCCTGGGCTGGCAACATACTCAAGAGGTCAACAACCCTCTACAAAGATAAGTACTTCCTGATACCTCATTTAACTATGTTTTTGCAACTTATACTGATGTCCCCAATGCTTCTCCTATCTGTCTAGCTCAAATAGTCTGTCCATTGCAACGGAATCTAATCATGTATTTATTTTAAAAACTTCAATCATATCTCCTCAGTGTCTACTTTTTTATTGTAATAAGTCCCAATTCTCTCTGCCTGTCTTGATAGCTAAAGGACTCAAACTAGATATCAATTGAGTGATCCTCTTCTGAACCCTTTCTAATATCCCACACCATGTGACGGTACCAAAAATGGGCACAGTAATATCGCTAAACCAAGCCAAGGCCTTGCACATGATAGAGATTGCCCTTCTAGTTTTATATTTGTCCTCATGCCCGATTTCCACTGGCCATGGACCATCAATGATTCATGAATTACACCCTCAGATCCTTCTCCCACTCACCAGTTTTGAGTATGTAACCCATACCTGAAATCGCCCCAGCCCAAATGCACCCCATTACACTTACCTATATTGGTAGGCCTCGCCATCTGAATTTTTACCCTAGAGCCAGAGAACTACCCCAGGGCACTCGATCTCTGGCTGCTGCCTGCCCTTTTGATCCTAATGAGGGCTGGCCCTCAAAATTGTGCACTGGAACTACCAGGTGGCAAAGAATCCAAAGCCTGCTCAGAAAGAAAATTCACTCTCTAGTAACTTCAATAACCAGAATCAGAAAAGTCAATTGATTGGGACTTCCCCTCACAGAGTTTGGAACAAACAGTGATAATTCACCACTGACAAACTTCAGGGTTTTTACCTGCAAGTTTGCCAAATCACATGTCCCGAATTCACTTTGTCTTCTCTTTTCAAGCTCCTTGGTGTATTGCACAGTGATCTTTTAACTGCTCACCATGATTTACCAATTTTAAATTGGGTACTGTAAGATTTTTTTTTTAAGGAGCAAAGGTCCATCCTTTGCCTTGACCCCTCTTTGGTGGTGAGTAAGCCCAGGCTTGCTAATCTCTTAATTCAAACTCTCCTTGTATTCCATGTGACTATATTTTTGGCCACTTGAGCTCAGACACTTTCGTATGGGAAATTTAGTAAGACACTTTATGATTGTCCTTTTGACAAATTCCCTTCACCAAAAGGATTGGGATTTTTTTGAAATTCTTTCCAATTTCTCATTTTATGACCTAATGTACTGCTGCACTTGGTGCATATTTACCACTGAAAGTATCTTACCATCATCACATAGCACACCCCTCCACTGAGATTTAGTTTATTTTACGTCATTAGAAAGGAGCTCCTGCCTACAATCAAGAACTCCACAGTGAGCTCGAAGAACCGTAACAACAACTCTTCAGATATTGCCTCAAACTTTTCCACTTTTTTGTTCTTCTGCTCTTTTCTGTCTCTATTTGCATGTGTGTATCGTGTATGCATGCTCGCGTGGGTGCGTCGTGTATCAGTCGGCATCAACTGAATTCGAGTTTAAGTTTAATAAATTTCAACTTTTCTTCTTTAAACCTAAGAAAGCCTGTTTGTGCTGGTATATTTGCCTTATAATTGGAAAGCAGTGAACAAGGATTCACCAAAGGGGAGCTGAAAACATGAGGTGTTTAAAAATTAAATCCTTTTACAGTAAGACCAGGTGAAGGCTGAAAGGGAACCCTTGGCCTCTTTCTCACCTGGCGGTAACAATACACTCTCCACAAGCCTCCTAAGCTAGCATCCTCTGTGCTGCTATCTCTTCTTCTCCTCCAGCCCATATCATGTGATTGTTACATCATCACTCTTACAGTGGGAGGGGTCTCTTTCACTGTCTTCAGTATTAACCCTTTACCTCCTTATACTACACTGGAGTGGTAGCTCACTGATTACCATAAATGTTTTTAACAGGACAGATTCACAGTGCATTCAAGGCATAGTTGGAACTGTTCAGTTATTACTCTTTGAACTTGCTCCCAGGCCCAATAGACTGCAAGGAGTAGGCAAGATGTTGCCATCATTCTGAAAAGTGACAATGAACCAGCTGCCTTAAGGTCCCCTCAGTGCCTACACTGGAGGAAGCTTCAGACACAGGCCTGGGACCCTTCCCACTGAAATTGAAAGGTTTCCAGAAACTGGTCCTTCTACAATAGCTGTTTCCCTGAGATGAGAGTTACTGTTGGCTTCTAAGGCTCCAGAAGAACTGCTTGGCCTCAGCAACTCATGGATGCGGAGATTGTGAGCTCGAGCAAATAAGTTAACTGGCACAATGGATGAACATAGTGTTAAGAAATCATCAATGATAGGAGCATAGGACATAGGAAATAGGAGCAGGAGTAGGCCATTCAGCCCCTCAAGCCTGCTCCTCCATTCAACTAGAGCATGGCTGATCTTCTACCTCAACTCCATTTTCCTGCACTATCCCCATATCCCTTGATACCTTAAAGATTTAGAATTCGATTGATCTCTGTCTCAAACATACTCATTGACTGAACCTCCACAGCTATCTAGGGTAGACCATTTCAAAGATTCACCACCCTCTGACTGAAGATAGAGTGATTGGAATTTTTGAAACACTTAGGAAAATATATTGTTCGATAAGTACAGCTTGCACACATAGAATTCTGAGGTTTTTTTACTCTTTCATGGGATGTGGGCATTGCTGACAAGACCAGCATTTGTTGCCCATTCGTAATTGCCCTTGACAACTGAGAAACCTGTACCCTGCAGTACTACGATCCAAGGAAGAAGACAATCCCGGAAGTCGATGCCTCACAGAAGGGGCTAGGAGTGTGCATCCTGCAGGATGGCAAACCAATTGCATTCGGGTCCAAATGTTTATCTTCAGCACAATCCAATTACTCAAACATAGAGCATGAAACACTTATCTGGTGTTTGGGATCACAAGGTTCCACACCAACTGTTCTGTAAGCAGTTCACTGTGGAAACCGACCACAAACCACTGGAGATGATCTGGCGCAAGCCATTGACAAGCACACCACCTCGAATACCGTGACTCTTAGTGAAGGTACAGGGTATGACTTCGACGTCTGCTACAAACTGGGCACCAAAATGGTCACCTCGGATGTGCTGAGCAGATTGCCAAACACGAGCAAAAATGAAGAAATTCCACTGGATCTACAAGTAGACAGCATGGACTTCGAGGTGGAAGCTATGCTCAAAATCGATTTATTGCATTTTGGGCAGCACAAATGTGACCAACTGCAATCAGAAACAGTCAATGACTCACAACTGTAGGCAATGTGGAGAGTCATCACAGAAGGTTGGCTGGATACGGTAAAAGAGGTGCCAGAAACTCTCAGGTGCTTTTGGCCTTATAGAGATGAACAAGGTATCTTGAGAGGTGTCACCTTCAAGGGAAATGAGTGATTGTGCCCAAAGCTCTCTGACAGGACATCCTGTCACAACTTCACCAAGACCATATGGGCATAGAGCGAACAAGACGACTGACACGCGACACTGTTTATCGGCCAGGAATCAACAGTGACATCAAAAGGTTAGTGGGGATGCGTGAGGCATGCCATAACCACCAGCCACAACAATGCAAAGAACCTCTACAGCCTCATGAGATCCCATCAGTCCCTTGGTCCAAAATCGCCACTGATCTATTTTCCATTAATGGAGACAACTTTATCTTAGTCACCGATTATTTCTCCAAATTTTCAATTGTCAGACAGGTAAAAGACACTTCAAGCTCGGTCGTTGCAGACAGATTGGGTGCCATATTCAGTCTATTTGGAGCACCTGAAGAAATCATTTCTGACAATGGACCACAGAATACGGGCAAACCTTTCAGGGATATGTGCATCAAATGGGGCGTAAACCATGTGACATCCTCACCGTATTACTCTAGATCTAATGGTCTTGCCAAGCAAATGGTTCACACAGTCAAATCACTTATCCTGAAGTGTAGGACAACGAAACAAAATTTTCGTGTTGCCCGTGCTCCACCTCAGAGCTACACCTATGGATATGGGCTTACCATCACCAGCAGAGATCATGTTGGGTAGACAAGTGCGAACAACTCTGCCAAGTCATCATCTGTCCAAATTCTCTGAGATGCAGGAAACACTGTTTGAAAAACAAGGGAGAATGAAGGTGGTAGATGACCAACAGGCAGGGGTGGAACTTCCTCAGCTACACGTAGGACAAAAGGTCAGGGTCATACGCCCCACAATGAGAACAATACCCGCAGAGGAATCCAAAGTATGCAGTGAGTCTAGGTCCTTCGAGATTACAACATCTAGTGGAGTGGTGTTGAGAAGAAACCAAAGCCAACCAAGAGAAGTGTGCATTACTCCAATTGCGCACAGTGGACTTGAAAGAACACATGCTGACAATGAGGGTGTGATGGAACAACAGGAAAACAACCAACACATTGACAACATGCCTGCAAACCAAAAACAGCCAAGGATGAAATCCAAAACCCCAGAAGTTATACCATAACCAGATCTGGAAGAGTTGTCAAACTACCAAAACGATATATGGACTCTTAAGCTTATATATTTGTAAATTTCATAATTTCTATCCATATGTAAATAATTTTGATGTTATCTAATTTTGTGTGTTTTTTACTTGCAGCATATGAGACTTATCTTTGGAAAGGGGATGTTGGAGGACTGTCTTAAGAGTGATGTCCCTTTAAGCTCTCAGCATGCTAATGAGTTAAGTACCAGGATGCAGTCATATGACTACAAGCCATAGTCACTTGTTTTTTAATTTCATCATGGGATGTGGGCATCGCTGGATAGGCCAGCATTTATTGCCTATCCCTAATTGCCCATGAGAAGGTGGTGGTGAGCTGCCTTCTTGAACTGCTGCAGTCCATGTGAGGTGGGGATGCCCACAGTGCTGTTCGGAAGGGAGTTCCAGGATTTTGACCCAGCGACAGTGAAGGAACGGCGATATAGTTCCAAGTCAGGATGGTGTGTGGCTTGGAGGGGAAGTTGCAGGTGGTGGTGTTCCCATCCATCTACTGCCCTTGTCCTTCTAGGTGGTAGAGGTCGCGGGTTTGGAAGGTGCTGTCTAAGGAGCCTTGGTGCATTGCTGCAGTGCATCTTGTAGATTGTACACACTGCTGCCATTGCATGTCAGTGGTGGAAGGTTTGAATGTTTGTAGATGGGATGCCAATCAAGCGGCTGCTTTGTCGAGCTTCTTGAGTGTTGTTGAAGCTGCCCTCATCTAGGCAAGTGGAGAATATTCCACTACACTCCTGACTCGTGCCTTGTAGATGGTGGACAGGCTTTGGGGAGTCAGAAGGTGAGTTACTCGCTGCAGGATTCCTAGCCTCTGACCTGCTCTTGTAGCCATGGTATTTATATGGCTACTCCAGTTCAGTTTCTGGTCAATGGTAACCCCCAGGATGTTGATAGTGGGGGTTCGGTGATCATAATGCCATTGAATGTCAAGGGGAGATAGTTAGATTCTCTCTTGTTCGAGATGGTCATTGCCTGGTACTTGTGTGGCACGAGTGTTACTTGCCACTTATCTGCCCAAGCCTGGATATTGTCGAGGTCTTGCTGCGTTTCTACACGGACTGCTTCATTATCTGAGGAGACACGAATGGTGCTGAACATTGTGCAATCATCAGCGAACATCCCCACTTCTGACCTTATGACTGAAGGAATGTCATTGATGAAGCAGCTGAAGATGGTTGGGCCTAGGACACTACCCTGAGGAACCCCTGCAATGATGTCCTGGGACTGATATGATTGACCGCCAACAACCACAACTATCTTCCTTTGCGCTAGGTATGACTCCGACCAGCGGAGAGTTTTCCCTGATTCCCATTGACCTCAGTTTTGCAAGGGCTCCTTGATGCCACAGTCGGTCAAATGCTGCCTTGAAGTCAAGGGCAGTCACTCGCACCTCACCTCTTCAGTTCAGCTCTTTTGTCCATGTTTGAACCAAGGCTGCAATGAGGTCAGGAGCTGAATGGCCCTGGTGGAACCCTAACTGAGCATCAGTGAGCAGGTTATTGTTATGCAAGTGCCGTTTGATAGCACTGTCGGTGACACCATCCATCACTATACTGATGATTGAGAGTAGGCTGATGGGGCAGTAGTTGGCCGGGTTGGACGTCCTGCTTTTTGTGTACAGGACATACCTGGGCAATTTTCCACATTGCAGGGTAGATGCCAGTGTTGTAGCTGTACTGGAACAGCTCGGCTAGAGGTACGGCAAGTCTTGGAGCACAGTTCTTCAGTATTATTGCTGAAATGCTGTCAGGGCCCATAGGTTTTACAGTATCCAGTGCCTTCAGTCGTTGCTGGGGAATTCATTCGGGGTGAATCGTATTGGCTGAAGACTGGCATCTGTGATGCTGGGGACTTCAGGAGGGAGCCAAGATGGATCATCCATTCAGCATTTCTGGCTGAAGATTGTTGCAAATGCTTTAGCCTTATCTTTTACACTGATGTGCTGGGCTCCCCCATCATTGAGCATGGGGATATTTGTGGAGCCACCTCCTCCAGTTAGCTGTTTAATTGCCCACCACCATTCACGACTGGATGTGGCAGGACTTCAGAGCTTAGATCTGATCTGTTCAATATGAGATCGCTTAGCTCTATCGCATGCTGCTTATGCTGTTTGGCACGCAAGTAGTCCCGGGTTGTAGCTGCTCCAGGTTGCACCTCATTTTGAGGTATGCCTGATGCTGCTCCTGGCATGCCCTCCTGCACTCTTTATTGAACCAGGGTTGGTCCCCTGGCTTGATGGTAATGGTAGATTGGGGGATATGCCGGTCCATGAGATTACAGGTTATGGCTGAGTACAATTCTGCTGTTGCTGATGGCCCACAGCGCATCGTGGATGCCCAGTTTTGAGTTGCTAGATCTGTTCGAAATCTATCCGATTGAGAATGGTGGTAGTGGCACACAACACAATGGAGGGTATCCTCAATGTGAAGACGGGACTTTCTCTCCACAAGAATTGTGCGGTGGTCATTCCTGCCTATACTATCATGGACAGATGCATCTGCGGCAGGCAGAGTGGTGAGGACGAGGTTAAGTACATTTTTTCCTCTTGTTGGTTCCCTCACCACCTGCTGCAGACCCGGTCTAGCAGCTTTGTCCTTTAGCACTCGGCTAGCTCGGTCAGTAGTGGTGCTACCGAGCCACTCTCGGTGATGTCTGCAATTGTAACTCTCTAGACAAAGGTTCTGAAAATAGTTTGCTCTGTACTGTATATACTAGTTAGCTGTTAATAAACCTTCAGCATAACTGGACCTAGGCATCTCATTTATGTTGCATCAGACAACATAAAGAACACATTACACTGGCCAGAGACAGAACTCCCAGGTTTCCAATGCTGCACTGGAGGCCTTATTACAGGAGGTGGAAAGAAGAAGAGAGCTCATCTTTCTGAAGGGGGTCAAGATGCCATCCAGACAGGCACTCTGAAAGGAATGGGAGCAGATAGCCACGAAGGTAAGTGCAAGATGTCTGGTCGTGAGGACCTGGTTACAGTATCAGAAGAAGTTCAAAGGTCTCACATGAGTGGTCAAGGTCAGTGATTTTTAAAAATTCATTCATGGGATGTGGTCGTCACTAGCCAGGCCAGCATTTTTGCCAATCCCTAATTGCCCTTGAGAAGGTGGTGGTGAGCTGCCTTCTTGAACCGCTGCAGTCCATGTAAGGTAGGTACACCCACAGTGTTGTTAGTAAGGGAGTTCCAGGATTTTGACCCAGCAACAGTGAAGGAACGGCGATATAGTTCCAAGTCAGGATGGTGAATGCATCTTCAAATGCCATCTCCTACCCACTGCACCACCAACCACTGCCTAATTCACCATACCCTCATCACTCACGCATCAACAATCTCTAGCAATCAGTACTCATGCCTAACATTCATATGCTCCACCTCACCCTCACATATTTACCATTGCACCCACATCTCACAGCTTCCACATATTGTCAGCTATTCATCTATGACAGGCGCATCACCCTAACACATTGCAAAACACTCTCTGACACTGTTCACTCTCTCTTGCAAGACAAGGTGGCATCAAGAGGAGGGAGCAGCAAAGAACCAGCAGTGGACAGGCAGTTAAAACAATTATAATTCACCAAGTGTTTGCACATGAACAGTTAACAAAATGTTCTGTTGCTAAGAGTCCTTTTTCCATAACGTCACCTGAAACATATTGATTAGCAAGCCTTTCTCATCATTGTGTCCTGTGTATTAATTCACCTTTTCACTTGTTTCATGATGAATATCAATACATGACAGGACCTATTGGGCATTGGCGGATGTGCAATGGGTCTAAGCATGGTTGAAGGACTGTTTAATGCAAAAGTGTGTGGCATGGGTGGGGTGGATGTTGTAGTGCTGGTGGCAGCTTTCATTTGTTCCAGTTGAAATAATTAACTGAATTTTCTAGCTATGGGCAATCTTCTTGGGCATCCCTGGCATCTCAGGTAGCAATGTACATGTCTAGTCTGGTGATGGGTGCCCCATCTTCACATGCTTCTTCCAACCCCCTCCTCCTTTTCAGTGTTCTCCATATTCAAAGATGCCTGATGAAAACCTTCGTCCTCCTCCACCAGTAATCTTCTCTGCTGCGCAATGTTGTCCAGGACGCAGCACACCACTATCATTTTGGACACCTTTGCTGGCAAGTATTGAAGATGCCTCCAGACTATCTAGGCACCTGAAGCATATCTTTAACCTTCTGATGGCTGGGCATTAACACAGGCATGTGGCTCTCATTATAGAGCTTCTGCACCACGTTGCTGGGGGTCTTCACAGATGTCATGAGCCAAGTTTGAAGTGGGTATGCTTTGTTTCTTATGAGCCAGCCCTGAAGTTGTTTTCCTGGAATGCAAAGGTCTGGAATGTTGAACTGCTACAGTATAAAAGCTTCATAGCAGCTCCAAGGAAATCTGACGCATACTTTCCTGAACCCCTTCTTGTGGTTGCATGCCAGCTGCACATTGATGGGATAATATTCCTTGTGATGGGTGGTCCTCAGATTGCCACATGTGTGCAATCGATGGCTCTCTGTGCCTGTGGGAAGCCAGCCAGAGAGGTGAATGCAAGTGCAGCTCATTCTGGTCATTGTCATCACAGTTTACGTATCTGTTAGCATTGGAAAACAATCCATCCATCATCTGCCTTATACATTTATGAGCAGCAGACTGCAAGACCCTCAATATTTCTCCAGTAGAGCCTGGAAAGAACCAGAGCCAAAACAATTGAGGACAGTGGTGAATTTCATAGCTACCGTTAATGTGTAGCAGGTTCAGCAGGAGGCAGGTCTTCTTCTAGGAGGCTGCAGATGTCTGCCACCACTTGAGGTGACAATCTCTGGAAGCACTGCTCTGAGAGGTTTGTACACCCAGTTACGTGGGTATAACCTCCTGCAACCTAAACTCCTCTGTTGTTCTCCTTTCTGCACCTCTCTTTTGTGAGCAGCACAGTGGCGCAGTGTTTAGCACCGCAGCCTCACAGCTCCAGCGACCCAGGTCCAATTCTGGGTACTGCCTGTGCGGAGTTTGCAAGTTCTTCCTGTGACCTGCAGGGTGCTCCGGTTTCCTCCCACAGCCAAAGACTTGCAGGTTGATAGGTAAATTGGCCATTGTAAATTGCCCCTAGTGTAGGTAGGTGGTAGAAGAATTGAGGGAAGGTGGGGATGTGGTAGGGAATATGGGATTAATGTAGGATTAGTATAAATGGGTGGTTGATGGTCAGCACAGACTTGGTGGGCCGAAGGGCCTGTTTCAGTGCTGTACCTCTCTATGACTCTCCTGTGCACCTGCTGATCCCGCCATTGTTGCTGTCGTGGATGGTGATTGTCTTCCTCTTCGGATGTAGTGTCAAAAGCATTCATGAGGCCTCCCATCCTGCTGGTGCTGTTTGATAGGCTTCTCCAAAACCTCAATGCTGACAAGAACTCTCTACAAAACATTTGCCTGAGGGAACTGACAAAACAGCTGTAACAAATGGGCCTTTATTGAGATCAGGCAATCTGAAGCTTAAGGGTGCTCATAAACTGCATCTGACACTCACCTCATTTTCACTGGCAAGTATCCTGTGCCCTGTGCTGTAAACATTAAATGTGAAAGAAAATTAAACTCATTTGAAAAGTCCCTCATTTCCATGTAATAACAATCTTAAATGGTGCCCATCTACCTGCACTAATGATTGTGTTGACTCCAGCAAGCAGGTTACTCACAAAAAACCAAACATGCCTCTGTTAAACCCAGCACATTAGAGTCACGTTTCATTTTTCTCTGACTTTAAGCATGCACCTGACCCCCAACCCACCCGGTTACAATTCTCCCAGACTCGGTACGCTTTCATTCTCCGAAGCTTGTTCATATTCCAGCAGATCGTTCAATTCTTGCAGCCCACGACAGAATCATAGAATCATTGAACGGTTACAGCTCAGAAGGAGGCCATTCAGCCTATCAAGACCATGCTGACTCTCTGTAAGAGCAATTTAACCAGTCCCACTCCCCCGCCCTTTCCCGGTAGCCTGCAAATCTTTTCCCATCAGATGCTTATCCAATTCCGTTTTGAAAGCCACAATTGAATATGCCTCCACTTCCCTTTCAGACTGTGCTTTCCAGATTGCAAGCACTCACTGCATAATAAAGTTTTTTCTTCTGTCGCCTTTGCTTCTTTTACCAATTACCTTAAGTCTACGCCCTCTGGTTCTCGACCATTCCACCAATGGGAACAGTTTCTCTCAATCTGCTCTGTCTCGACCCCTCATGATTTTGAATATCGTGACCAAATTTCATCTCAACCTTCTCTGCTTTATGGAGAACAATCACAGTTTCTCCAACCTCTTCACATAATTGAAGTCCTTCATCCTTGGAACCATTCTCACATCCTTCCTAATGTGTGGTACCCAGAATTGAACACAAGTCTCCAGTTGAGGTCAAACCAGTGTTTCATAAAGATTCATTGTAACTTCTTTGTTCTTGTATGCTATGCCTCGATCTATAAAGCCCAGGATCCCGTATGCCCGAATGCCTTTGTAACTGTTTTCTCAACCTGCCCTGCACCTTCAATGATTTGTGTCCCTATACCCCCAAGTCTCTCTGTTCCCGCACCCCCTTTAGAATAGTGCCCTTTAGTTGATATTGTCTATCCTCGTCCTTTTTACCAAAATGTATCACGCTGCACTTCTCTGTGTTAAATTCACCAATTGCAAACTTCCCTGCCCAGTAATTAATGGTAATGTTCTTGTTTTGTTGTACAACCAAATCGGGCTTCCATCCAGCCCACAGCCCTGGTCAAAATACCAATGACTTGTTGTATACCTACTTCAAAATCGGCAACCTTTTGTTCATAGTTTTGCATAATATTTACAGGACCATTCACCTCAACAGGTCCATGTCAGTGTTTATTCTCCACATGAGCCTCCATGCTTTTGCTCCATTCTATCTGAGAAACCTCTAACATGAGATGTCCCAGTTCAAAGATACCAAATGAGTGGTCAAGGTCAGTGAATGCATCTTCAAATGCCATCTCCTACCCACCAGACCACCAAACACACCCTCATCACTCACGCATCAACAATCTCTAGCAATCAGATCTCATGCCTAACATTCATATGCTCCACTTCACCCTCACATATTTACCATTGCAGCAAGGCTGACACCCACATCTTGCAGCTTCCACAAATTTGCAGCTATTCCTTTCTGACAGGCACATCACCCTAACACATTGCAAAACATTCACTGACACAGTTCCCTCTCTCTTACAAGATAAGGTGGCACCTGGAGGAGGGAGCAGCAAAGAATCAGCAGTGGACAGGCAGTTAAAACAATTATAATTCACCAAGTGTATGCACATGAGCGGTTAACAAAATGTTATGCTGCTAAGAGTCCTTTCTCCATGACGCCACATAAAATGTATTGATTAGCAACATTTCCATGTCTTTCTCATTATTGTGTCTTAAGTATTAATTCATCGAATCACTTGTTTCATAAGAATATCAATACATGACAGGACCTATTGGACATTGGCGGAAGTGCAATGGGTCTACGTGTGGGTGAAGAACTGTTTAGCGCAAAGGTGTGTGGTGTGGATGGGGGTTGTTGTAGTGCTGGTGGTGGCTTTCATTCGTTCCAGATGGAATAATTAACTGAATTTTCTAGCTGTGGGCAATCTTCTAGGACGTTCCTGGCATCTCAGTTAGCAAAGTACATAGCTAGTCAGTGATGGGTGCCCCATTTTCATATTCTTCCTCCAACCCCCTCCTCCTCTTCTTCAATGGCACAGTGGCACAGTGGTTAGCACTGCAGCCTCACAGCTCCAGCGACCTGGGTTCAATTCCGGGTACTGCCTGTGCGGAGTTTGCAAGTTCTCCCTGTGACCGTGTGGGTTTTCATCGGGTGCTCCGGTTTCCTCCCACAGCCAAAGACTTGCAGTTTGATAGGTAAATTGGCCATTATAAGTTGCCCCTAGTGTAGGTAGGTGGTAGAGGAATTGTGGGGATGTGGTAGGAATATGGGATTAATGTCGGATTAGTACAAATGGGTGGTTGATGGTTGGCACAGACTTGGTGGGATGAAGGGCCTGTTTCAGTGCTGTATCTTGAAATAAATAAAATGTTCTCCATATTCAATGATGCCTGATGAAAACCCTCATCCTCCTCCACCAGTAATCTTCTCTGCTGCGCAATGTTGTCCAGGACGCAGCACACCACTATCATTTTGCACACCTTTGCTGGCGAGTATTGAATATGCCTCCAGACTATCTAGGCACCTGAAGCATATCTTTAACATTCTGATGGCTGGGCAATAACACACCTGATGGTCATATGGCTCTCATTGTAGAACTTCTGCACCTCATTGGTGGGGGTCCTCACAGGTTTGAAGTGGGTATGCCTTGTTTCTTATGAGCCAGCCCTTATTCTTTTTCCTGGAATTCTTACATCCCGCGACAGAATCATAGAATCATGGAATGGTAACAGAGCAGAAGGCGGCCATTCAGCCTATCAAGATCATGCTGGCTCTCTGCAAGAGCAATTTAATTAGTCCCACTCCGCCGCCCTTTCCCGGTAGCCTGCAGATCTTTTCCCTTCAGATGCTTATCCAATTCCCTTTTGAAAGCCACAATTGAAAACACCTCCACCTCCCTTTCAGACTGTGCATTCCAGATTGCAACAGCTCACTGCATAATAAAGTTTTACCTTCTGTTGCTTTTGATTGTTTGACCAATCACCTTAAATCTGTGCCCTCTGGTTCTTGACCATTCCACCAGTTTCTGTCAATGTACTCTGTCTCAGTCCCTCATGATTTTGAATATGGCTACCAAATCTCCTCTCAACCTTTTCTTCTCTAAGGAGAACAATCCCAGCTTTTTCAAGCTATTTATGTAACTGAAGTCCTTCCTCCTTGGAGCCATTCACGTAAATCTTGTCTGCACCCACATCCTACCTAAAGTGTGGAGCCCAGAATTGAACACAATACTCCAGTTGAGGCCGAACCAATGTTTCATACAGATTCATCATAACTTCCTTGTTTTGTACTTTTTATTTCTTTATTTTTTTTTATTTTAGAGATACAGCACTGAAACAGGAACTTCGGCCCACCGAGTCTGTGCCGACCATCAACCACCCATTTATACTAATCCTACACTAATTCCATATTCCCTACCACATCCCCACCATTCTCCCACCACATCCACACCATTCTCCTACCACCTACCTACACTAGGGGCAATTTACAATGGCCAATTTACCTATCAACCTGCAAGTCTTTGGCTGTGGGAGGAAACCGGAGCACCCAGCAGAAACCCACACAGTCACGGGGAGAACTTGCAAACTCCGCACAGGCAGTACCCAGTACCAAACCCAGGTGGCTGGAGCTCTGAGGCTGCAGTGCTAACCACTGCGTCACTGTGCCGCCCCCATGTCTCTCTGTTCCCACAACCCCTTTAGAATAGTGCCCTTTAGTTTATATTGTCTATCCTCCTTTTTACCAAAATATGTCATGTTGCACTTCTCTGTGTTAAATTCACAAATGCAAACTTCCCTGCCCAGTAATTAATGGTAATGTTTTTGTTTTGTTGTCCAACCAATGTGGCTTACATCCAGCCCACAGCCCTGGTCAAAATCACCAATGACATCGTGTGTACCTACTTCAAAATCAGCAACCTGTTCATTTACAGGACCATTCAGCTCAACAGGTCCATGTCAGTGTTTATTCTCCACATGAGCCTCCATATTTTTGCTCTATTGGGTCTGAGAAACCTTTTACATGAGGTGTCCCAGACAACACCTGCTGCTCCCGTTCTGGATTACTGTCTGTCCCACACCTCCTTTGCACCCTAATTCTTTGATGAATTTTCACCCATTCTGCCCTGCTGTCTGGATCGAGCTCTCACAAAACTACTTTGATTTACTAACTCTCTCCCTGCCTGAAAAATCATCCTTAAAATCATCTCTTCAGTCAGACTATTCCTCCATTACCCCCACCACCTCGTCCCCGTCCCAGGGCACCTTCCCCTGCAATCGCAGGAGGTGTAATACCTGCCCATTTACCTCCTCTCTTCTCACTATCCCAGGCCCCAAACACTCCTTTCAGGTGAAGCAGCGATTTACTTGTACTTCTTTCAACGTAGTATACTGTATTCGCTGCTCACAGTGTGGTCTCCTCTACATTGGGGAGACCAAGCACAGACTGGGTGACCGCTTTGCGGAACATCTCCGCTCAGTCCACAAGCAGGACCCTGAGCTTCCGGTTGCTTGCCATTTCAACACTCCCCCCTGCTCTCATGCTCACATCTCTGTCCTGGGATTGCTGCAGTGTTCCAGTGAACATCAACGCAAGCTCGAGGAACAGCATCTCATCTACCGATTAGGCACACTACAGCCTGCCGGACTGAACATTGAGTTCAATAATTTCAGAGCATGACAGCCCCCCATTTTACTTTCTTTTTTCTTCCCTTTTTTTTTTACATTCCTTTTTACATTTTTTACAATCTTTTTTTGCATTTATTTCATTTCACCTCAGTTTGTTCAGTTTGCTTACCCACTGTTTTTTTCAGGTTGTTTTTCTTCAGGTTTGCACTTGCTGCTGTTCAATATTCAGTGTATTCACACCTAATCTGTACTAATGCTTTGTCTTTCAACACACCATTAACATATTGTTTGCCTTTGCTCCGTGACCTTTTGGTCAGCTATGTGGCCTGGTCCAATCTGCACCTTCTCCTTTGTTATCTCTTGCCCCACCCCCACCTCACTTGTTTATAATCTGTGACTTTTCTAATATTTGTCAGTTCCGAAGAAGGGTCACTGACCCGAAACGTTAACTCTGCTTCTCTTTCCACAGATGCTGCCAGACCTGCTGAGTGATTCCAGCATTTCTTGTTTTCTTCAGTCAGACTGTCTGTCTCCACTTCATCCAAACCACTGAACTTCCTGATGAAAGGTCACAGACTTGAAACGTTAACTGTCTCTCTCTCCGCAAATGCTGCCCGACCTGATGAGTATTTCCAGCACTTTCTGTTTTTATTTCAGATTTCCAGCATCCACAGTATTTTGCTTTAAGCCACTTAACTTCGTGAACATGTTACACCATGTAAAGCACTTTGCAATGTTCTCTTAGGTGAGGATTGCGCTATAAATATAAGTTTGTTTATTGTTTGTTTATCGTTAAATAGGGACATTGGTATTGTGAGATAAAAAAGGAACAAGGACCATTTAGTTCACCTTGCACTATCCTGGTAGTCACATGATGCAAAGATAATAGTGCTGTTGACTAATCATAGCGATCAATCTCTGTAATTAGTCTACACCAGACACAGGCACAAGGCCAAGAGAACCCCCAGTGCTGAAAAGCTTTGATAACCATAGGTTCAAAGACATCTGTTCTTCACAAGCATTCGACACTTACTATACAAAGGAAACACTGCTACTGGTGGAAATATGAAATGTAAACAGAAAATACTGGAAATACCCAGCAGGTCAGGCAGCATCTGAGGTGCGAGAAACAAAGTCGATGTTTCAGGTTGGTGACCATTCAATAGAACTGGAAAATGTTAGAGATGTAACAGGTTTTAAACAAGTACAGAGACAGGGAAAGTGGGGAGGGAAGGAAAGAACAAAAGGGAAGGTCTGTGATAGGGTGGAAGGCAGAAGAGACAAAGAGGTGATGGTGCAAAGTTAAAAGAATGGTAAAGGGACAAGTAAAGAAACAAAAGATGGGTCGAGAGGAGGTGTAAATAGCAACAGCAGAATCATTAGTAGCACCTGCATCTGAAAAAATGGGAGCGTGGTTATCATCTATACTTGTTGAACTTGATGTTGAACTTGATGTTGAGTTCAGAAGGTTATAAATTGCCTCATTGAAAGATGTGGTGCTGTTGCTTAAGCTTCATTGGAACAGGCAGGAGGCCAAGGACAGAGAGTTCAGAATGGGAGTGGGACGGATCATTGAAATAGCAAGCGACCAGATGCTCAGGATCACACTTGCAGACTGAGTGCAGGTATTCAGCAAAGTAATTACCCAAAGTGCATTTGATCTCCTTAATGTGGAGGAGCTCGCACATTAAACTGAAAGAAGAACATATAAATTGCTGATTCACCTGAAAACAGAAGAAAATAGAGTCCTTACAGTAAGTCGGGTGGGAGGAAATGTAACCAAGATAGTTATGGGAGTCAGTGAGTTTATAGTAGACATTGGTTGACAGCCTATCCACAGAAATGGAGATATAGAAGTCATTAAGGGGAAGGGAAGAGTTGGAGATGGGCCATGTGAAGGAAATGGAGCAGTGGAAACTTGAAGCAAAGTTGTTGAACTGTTCCAGCTTGGATCAAAAGCAGGAAGTGGCACTGATACATGGATAGACAGGGTAGGTGAGGTTGAGATCTATCGAAAGGGATGGGGTCGTTGGGCCTGAAAGCTGTTTACGGTTCCCAGAAAAATCTAATTATGACATATAAAATATAAAATAGAAATAGCTGATCACCCATGGCATTGCACAGTGGGAGTCAAGACCAAGTCTAGTATTCGAATAAAGCACAGGATCCAGGTGGGGATAGGACTCAGAAGAGTGGGGATGAGGAAGATGGGAATAAAAAACCAACATTTATATAGCACCTTTCACAATCCCAGGCCATTCCAAAGTGCTTTACAGTCAATTAAGGTCTTTTGTAATGAAAACATGAAGCACTGGCAATACACAGGTCTGGCAACATCTGTGGAGAGAGAAACAGAGCTAACATTTCGGTCTGTGACCTTTCATCAATACTGGCAATGGTTAGATTCACGATTGTAACATAGGAAATGCGGCAGCCAATTTGTTCACAGCAAGCACTGACAAACAACCTGATAATGACCAGATAATCTGTTTTAGGTGCCGGTTGAGGATAAATATTGGCTAGGACAATGCAGAAGAGACCGCTGGGCTTCTTTGAAATAGTGCCAAGGGATCTTTTACATCCACTAGAGAGGGCAGAAAGAGTCTTTGATTAACATCTCATCGAAAAGACTTGCTCAGTACTGCACTGGAGTATCAGCCTGGACCATGTGCTTAAGTCTCTGGATTGTAGCTGGAACCCACGACCTTCTGAGTTGAAAGAGTCACAGCTGGGGAGGCAGAGAGAAGAGGGAAGGATGTGGTGACAGGAAACAGGGAAGAGGAAAGAACAGGAGGAGAGGGAATTGGTGGAGGAGGCTGGAGAAGAAAATAAAGAGAGGTAACAGGGAAGGTGCTAAGAGGCCAAAAGGGCAGAAGAAGGGCATGGATGAGAGAGAGCAACAAAAGATAATGGAAGGGTGCATGGCACTGTGCGACAGCCCATTTCTTCACTGAGAGGGAGATATTGGAGGAAAGAAGGGATGGACAAGTAGACAGGGAAAGGAAAATAAAAAGACTTGCATTTCTATAGCACATTTCATGACCCTAGGATGTCCCTGAGCACTTTACAGCCTATGAAGTACTTTTGATATGCAGTCACTGTTATAATGCAGAAACGCAGCAGCCAATCTGCACATGACAAGGTCTCACAAATAATAATCGGAATATGACTAAATAATATGCTTGTTATTGATGTTGATTGAGGGATAAACATATATATAAATATATATAAATAGTGGCGACACCAGGAAGAACTACCCTGCTCTTCTTCAAAATAGGGCCATGGGATCTGTTAAATCTACTTCAGAGACCAGTGGAGGCCTCAGTTAATCCATAAAATGGCACCTTCCACCAGGGCAGTACTCACTCAGTACTGTATTGTCGTGTCAGCTTAGATTTTCTCTCAATTCTTTGGAGTGGGCCTTGAATCCACAAACTTCTGACTCATAATTGAGAGTGTTACCACTCAGTTGCAGCTAACACATAGGCCAGAATTTAACGTTACCCGTTGGGGTCGCAGGACTGGAAATGGAAGCGGGTGGCGAAGGCCCTCCCACTTTGACTTCTGCTTCCGCTGAGATCGTGCACCAGCTGGTCAATTAGTGGCCCACCAGTGAATAGCTACAAGGGGGCAGGATGGTTGGCAGTGGCAGGGGCGGGCCGAGACCCAGAAAAAGGTGCAGGCGGCTTGTTTAAAGGGCTGCCAGCAGGCGATATGGCTCTGAGACTTGGCATTTCATCAGTTTAGCTTTGTCCATAATTATTAAAGACCTTTGATCTCCAATCAACACTGCAAACCACCATCCAGCCTACACGGACCACCCCTTCAGTGAAATACCAGCACCCCAGCTTCAGCCTGGGACCATCTTCCAGTCTACACGGACCACCCCTTTATTTGCCAGTGACCACATGGGTGCCTCACTGGACCCAAAGCATCCCACCAAAAGATCTGAAGCCTGTGTAACCTGTTTGTGACCATAGCAGAAGCAATAACCCGGGTGGCCCCACAGTTCAACCATGACTCACTACATGTCCTCCACCAGGCTGCTGAGGCAAGACAGCAGGCCCTCGAGACTGAAGGAGGAGACCTCCCCAGTGCAGCAGGCAGGCCTGGTTTGAGGTAGCAGAGGAAGTAGGTAGCCGCGGGGTTGTACGGAGAACCTGGATCCAGTGTCGCAAGTGGATCAACGACCTTCTCCACTCTCCCAGGGTGAGTGACAAATCTCAGTCTCCCTTGAGTCGCAAGCAAATGGGTGAGTGTGTGAGTGCAGATGTTGGGATGTGGAAGCCCACCAAAAGGAGGGAATGGCTGAAGCTCTGCCAGGGGATGCATGCCTGGCACAGCTGACCCGCACAAGGGTGCAGTCAAGTGCCAGACTAACACTTGCATGATACTGGCCCCAGAGGCTGCAGCAAGCACGTGGAGCAGGTGGTCTCTGAAGTCTGAGTCCATAGGAGAGAATGCCAGAGAAAGGGCATGGACCAGTGGTGGTGTCCTGATGGCCAACTTGATGCCAATGAAGGAAGAGGCGCTGCAGCTGGCTGACAACCAAGGAGGCCGATCCATCACAGACAATGAGGCTGGAGCACCTCTTGAGGAGGGCGAGTAACGGGTATGGTGGGGAACAGCAGGTGAGATGCAACAGGTGAGCATGAGGGATGGTCGCGCATTCCAAGTTACAGACATGTGGCCAAGCTGTAACCAACTCTGTGTGCTTCCTTCTGGAGTGTCGCGCAGGCCTGACCTTTCTGTTTTCTCCCACAGGTAAATCCCAACAACGGCCGAGTGACGTCTCCGGGGAACATCCATCCACCTCTGAGGGTGCAGCGACACATCCTTGCCCCACATCCTCCACCAGCTCAGATACTGTCACCACAATGGACTAATGCGTAAGCAGAGATTCGGGGTCACAACCTGGTGCCAGTATTGAACATGTGCCGGAGCAGCTGTCGGAGACAGCCAAGGCTGCTGACACTTGGATTATGGGAGATCAGGCCCATGCTGAGTGCCAGGCTGATGATGAGCCTCTGGAGTTGTCCATAAGGTGGCAGATGCTGGAAGTGCAATGTGAAGTGCATGAAGATCTGGTGGAGATTCCAGAGCGTATGCGCACCCTGGCTCGTACAGAGGAGGAGTTCAGCCAGGCCACGAGTTCTGCCTTTTCTTTCTCGTCTGCTTGTGTGTCTGCGTCCTCCATCAAGAAATTGGCGACTCTCCTAGATAGCCACCTCCAGCATGTCAACCAGTGGATGGTGGAGATGCGTGCAGACCTGCATGCCATCACCTTGTTGCTGAGCACAAGGTATCAGTGGCAAGGCGAAGGGGGTGCGAGGTATCTAGAGTCTCCACCAGGTTCTCATCCTTCTCAAGTCAGCAGGGAGGTACAAGTGTGCCTCTCGACAGGCGGGAAGCAACAGCAGTCTGCATCTGACGGCCAAGGTCATCCCAGGCCCAGGGCAGCTTGGTCAGCAGCCTGCTTCCACTGCAGCTGGCAGCGATGGGGCGACCATGTAGGAGCACTCGAAAAACATTTAAGAAAACACTGTAACTGCACTTGGGCCTCACAGGTGTGAGTGCAATTTTTCTTTTGCTGTTTTGCACCAATTTGTTGAGTCATTACCTGGTCTGGTGCATGACCATTAGATGCTGTCCCATTATATTTAATAGTTCATATAATGTTACGTTTATAGCATCACATACAGGGGCAGTATCTTTGGACTCCTGAGGCCAGTCATTATTTTGAATATGTAATAGATTAGTAAACTCTGCAATAAAATACTCAGCAGGTCTGGCAGCAACTGTGGTGAGCAAAACAGTAAACTCTGCAGGTTCTTTTATTTGGACACGATAGAGTCATACAGCACTGAAACAGGCCCTTCAGCCCACTGAGACTGTGCCGACCATCAACCACCCATTTATACTAATCCTACATTAATCCCATATTCCTTACCTTCCCTCAATTCTCCTACCACCTATCTACACTAGGAGCAATTTACAATGGCCAATTTACCTATTAACCTGCAAGATATTGGCTGTGGGAGGAAACTGGAGCACCCAGCAGAAACCCACACGGTCACAGGGAGAACTTGCAAACTCCGCACAGGCAGTACCTAGAACCGAACCCCAGTTGCTGGAGCTGTGAGGCTGCAGTGCTAACCACTGCACCACTGTGCCACCCACAGTTTAATGAATATTAAAGCACAGTTACAAAAATAACTGTATAAAGCATAAAAACACTGAGGAGAATTTCCATGGGGTTCCCCCAATTTCTTGATGTAACTCTGGCAGATGAAACGCTGTAAACTTAGAAGAGTCCTGCTTGCTATGTCTTCCCCTATCCCATATTCTTCCTTTGGACCCATTCTATTTCTTTTTCTTTTATTATTTTAACTTTCACTTTTCATTCTTTTCTGTCTAATCTAGTATGATCTATGATAGGTTGGTTTCTGCTAAAAAATGTATATATTTTTTAAAGAAAGTAAGAAAGAACTTGTATCTATATAGCTGTTTCCATGACCTCAGGATATCTCAAAGCATTTTGGTCAGTTTAAACGTTCCACTTTACTGCCCTTTTACATTTCCTTCTCTCTTACCCAGCCTGGACTCTCTCTCTCAGCTCCATTTCTCATCTCCCCGAGCAGCTGCCCCATGCTTCCTCCAAAAATCATCACTTGGACAAAGAACTGAATGGTTCCCACCATTAATGTTGCACCATGGAGTTAACACTTTAAGGAGAGAAAACAAATTGGCACAAAACAGCAAAAGAAAATACTTCTAAATTCCAAAGCAGTACATTGGTTGCTGCTTGGCTTTACTTTGTTCCAATCTGTTAAAAAAAACAACTGGTTGTAACCTGATCTTCTGGCAATGCACAATATTAAATGGCAAGATTATCTGCAAGAGGTTTACACATTCTGACACAGAGTTGGTTCTGTCTGGAGTCAAGCCAATCATCTAACTTTCACCTTCAGTAGGTACATAAAAAATCTGCCCATCAAAATCCTATACTTCTATCGTCTCGATCCTGGTCAGCAATGATTTCAGTTATAAACCCAAGTAAAAGATCCCACATCAATCAAATCCAAATTTAATCCTAATCTTCCCAATAATGACCAGATGTGTAATAATCACACTCTCATGCAGTCTCACAAAATATGGACTCAATGTAGTCATTTTAAAATGTGTTTATTGCCCTGTATATAATACATGTCAAATAAACACTCAGACCTACAAATTTGAAAGCCTGAGAAGAGTATCACTCGGTTATGACTGGATAAAGCTGACTACAGGAAGTATAGTGTAGAGCATGGCTATCCGACCCGAACCCGACGGGACGTGACTACATGTATCAGGTTCGGTTCAGGTCGGGTCGCTCTTCCAGGCCAGGTCGAACATACTCTATCACCACCTCCGGTATGTGGCTCCAATCCTAATGTACTTTTTAAACAACCTTTCAAGTCCAGTTACAGTTTTTGTCACTTATCTACACAAGCTTAAAAAGTGAAAAATGGAAGCTAGGTTAACTGAACATTCTGATGGTCAGGCCGGGTCGGGTCAGGTCAGGCGCGGGAAAAAAATTAAAGGACACGGGCCGGGTTGGGCTCGGGTCGGATGTGGTTTTGTCGGGCTTGGGTCGGGTTTCATTTTCAGGCCTTTAGTATAGTGTACAGTCCTGGCTGTTGGAATATTAGATGGTCCTTCACATTCAAGCAATGGTGTAAAGGAGAATTACGAGGCTAGTTCACACTGTTCGAGGATAAGTTATGACTACATAACCTAGCTGTAATTAAGTGGTAGTTGAGAGGTATAGTATTGTTGGTATGCTACAAGGCAGAGGTTGAAGGAATTCAACCAAACCTATTCAACGATTAGGTGAATTCAGCCCTTAGCTGTGATTTTCTGGAGTTTGTCAATGTCATTATCCCACAAGTTGCTGAAAGCTACCTAGAGTTATTGTCAACTAAATTGACACTGATACCAGTAGTTACCAAACAGCTCATCCATAAATACAGGTGCAGTCACGATATAAAAACAGGCCTAGCAGGTGGGGTAAGAAAAAATAGGTATGTAAGCACTGTAATGGCCATATGGTGTAATGTGGGTGGTTCCTACTGTTCAACTCTACACCTGACCACAAGAATATTTGTATTAGGGTTTAGGCCCTTAATGTTTTATTTCTCAAATAAATATATAGCAACAGGTTTTCTTGTAGGTTTTAAAAACAGAAAGTCAATTGTTTATTAATCAATACGCCTTATCCCAAAATTGTTGGAACCACATCCACTCCTGCATTCACTCACACACGCGCACACACATACACACAAGACAGATACAGAAGGGAAAAAGGAAGATTTTCTGGGGGTGGGGGGAAGGTTATGATAAATCTGTTGAATTCTGTTGAGAATCAAGTTCTAGATAGATGTAGACCTGAGATGATTATAGATTTCTCTCTTGATTCAAGGCTCGGTTGAAGATGGTGGTTTACTTCAAGCTCTCACCGCTCTATACTGTACCTGTTGGATTTTTTCAGCAGGGCACTGTGCTTCCTGGCATGACTGGAACTCAAGCTGTTAAAAGTAGCTTCATTGTCTGGGTCAGTCTCTCCCTATGGCTGTCTTTTTTTAAGTTAAAACTGTCAGCTCTCATCTCCTGGTAGGAAACATTCTCCTCTCTTCCCCATGGTGATTGCACAATGGCCCAAGACGTGACTACTTCACACCTCCTTTGTTTCAGAAAAAGACATTTAATTCTGGAATGTTTTTAGGATGGGTGTAAGAGGGGTTTCATTAACACCTTTTGGTTTTGAAGATTTGTCCTTTGTCTTTGTCAGATCCTTGAATATACAAATGCTCAATCCCCTTTTTTCTTCAGCAGCCATTTTGGACTATTGTTCACTTTTTAAATTAAAGTTTCATTTTTTTAAAGACAAAATCCATTTTTGATAATGCTTCGGAGTTAGTCCATGATTGTTGTATCATCGCACATCTAGTGTGCATGACAGCAGTAACCTGACGGGTGGTAATTTTAAAAATGCACCAGTGATTAAAGTAGAGAAACAGTCTAAGTATAATGTCCCAGCACTTAAACTATTGAACTGATTCTCCTTAACATAAAGCATATGAACAGCACTGTTTTTTACCCCATTACCCATTCACATCCAGGAAATACCTGATGAAACACTGGGATAGGAAATCAGAGCATGGCCCTCAATTGCCTCAGGCTTAGCCTCTGCCAGTGGAGCCTTTGCTCACTACTGGGGCTAGAAACTTGTTGAGACAGGTTTATACAGAGGCAGAGAAAGGGGGGGGGGGGGGGGGGTTGGGGGAAAGAACAAAAGATAGGGTGGAAGGCAAGTGTGAGTAATTGACAAAAGGGATGATGGTGCAAAGCAAAAGGAGATAAGAACTAGGAGCAGGAGTAGGCAATTCAGTCCCTTGAGCCTGCTCCGCCATTCAATACAATCATGGCTGATCTCATCTCAGCCTCAACTCCACTTTCTTGCCCGTTCTCTATAACCCTTCAACCCATTATTAATTAAAAATCTGTCTATCTCCTCCTTAAATTTACTCACTGTCCCGGCATCCACCGCACTCTGGGGTAGCAAATTCCACAGATTCAAGACCCTTTGAAAGACGTAATTTCTCCTCATCTCTGTTTTAAATCTGCTACCCCTTATCCTAAAACTATGACCCCTTGTTCTAGATTGGCCCACAAGAGGAAACATCCTCTCTACGTCTACTTTGTCAATCACCTTAATCATCTTATATACCTCAATTCGACCTCCACTCATTCTTCTAAACACGAGAGATTAAAGGCCTAAACTGCTCAATCTCTCTTCATAAGACAAACCCCTCATCTCCGGAATCAATCGCGTGAACCTCCTCTGAACTGCCTCCAATGCAACTACATCTTTCCTCAAGTAAGGGGACCAAAACTGTATGCAATACTCCAGCTGTGGTCTCACCAATGCCTTGTACAGTTGCAGCAACACTTCCCTAATTTTATACTCTATTCTTTTAGCAATAAATGCCAAAATTCCATTTGCCTTCCTTATGACCTGCTATACCTGCATACTAGTTTTCTGTGATTCATGCACGAGGACACCCAGATCCCTCTGCACTGAAGCACTCTGAAGTTTCTCTCCATATCGATAATAATTTGCCTTTCTATTCTTCCGACCAAAATGGATAACCTCACACTTATCCACGTTAAACTCCATCTGCCAAATTTTGGCCCATTCACCTAACCTATCCATATCCATTTGTAAATTTCTTATTTCTTTATTGCAACTTACTATCCTACCTATTTTAGTGTCATCTGCAAATTTGGCTATAGTACCTTCTATCACTGCATCCAAGTCATTAATATAGATTGTAAATAGTTGGGGCCCGAGGACCGAAACCTTTGGCACCCCACTAGTTACATCTTGCCAACCAGAAAAAGACCCATTTATCCCGACTCTCTCTTTTCTGTTGGTTAGCGAATCCTCTATCCAAGCTAATAAATTGCCTCTAACTCCATGTAATCTTATCTTGTGTATTAACCTTTTGTGTGGCACCTTATCAAATGCCTCCTGGAAGTCCAGATATACAATATCTACAGGATCCCCATTATCCACTTTGCTTGTTACAGCTTCGAAAAACTCTAGCAAATTAGTCAAACACGATTTACCCTTCATAAAACCATGCTGACTCTGATGGATTGCGTTTTGACTTTCTAAATGTCCTGTTTTTACTTCCTTTATGATCGATTCTAACAATTTCCCAATGACAGATGTTAAACTAACTGGTCTATAGTTTCCTACTTTCTGCCTCCCTCGCTTTTTGAATAAGGGCTTTATTTTAACTTTTTTCCAATCCACTGGAATCTTTCACGTATCCAGAGAATTTTGGATCCACTATCTCCACTGCCACTTCCTTTAAGACCCTAGGATGTAAGCCATCAGGCCCTGGGGACTTGTCTGCCTTCAGTCCCAATAGTTTGCTCAGTACTTTTTCCCTAGTGATAACGATTGTTCGAAGTTCCTCCCTTTCTATAACCTCTGCATTACCTGGTATTATTGGGATGGTACTAGTGTCCTCCACCGTGAAAACTGAGGCAACATACTGATTTAGTGTCTCCGCCATTTCTGTGTTCCCCACTATTAACTCCCCAGTCACATCCTCCAAGGGACCAACATTCACTTTAGCTACTTTCTTCCATTTTATTTACTTATAGAAGCTTTTGCTATCCGGTTTTATATTTTGCGCTAGTTTTCTTTCATAATTTACCTTTGCTCTTTTTATTACTTTTTTAGTAACCCTTTGTTGATCTTTATAAGTTTCCCAATCTTCCAGCCTGCCACTGGCCTTTGCAATATAGTATGCCTTAATTTTTGTCTTTGTGTTATCCTTACCTTCCTTGCTTAGCCATGGATATTTTTCCCACTCTTAGAATCTTTCTTCCTTTCTGGAATATATTTTAGCTGGGAGGAATTGAATAACGCCTTAAACATCTGCCACTGCTCATCAACTGTCCTACCTTTTAGTCTTCCTGCCCAGTCTACTAGTCCAAATCTGTCCTCATGCCTATGTAATTACCTTTGTTTAACTTCAGAACGCTAGTGTGGGACTCCAGTTTCTCGCCCTCAAACTGAATTTGAAATTCTAGCAAGCTATGATCACTCTTCCCTTGAGGATCCTTAACTATGAGATCATTAATTAATCCCACCTCATTACACAATGCCAAATCTAGAACAGTCTGCTCCCTGGTTGGTTCCACAACATATTGCTCCAAATAACAATCTCTAATACATTCAATGAACTCTCCCTCGAGGCTACCCTTGCCAATTTGGTTAATCCAGCTCTATATGCATATTAAAATCACCCATGATTATTGCCATAGCTTTCTTACAAGCTCCCAGTATTTCCTAGTTTATACTGTGCCCCACTGCAGAACTACTGTTTGCGGACCTATAGATTACTCCCACCAGGGACTTCTTTCCCTTGCTATTTCTTATTTCTACCCAGACTGATTCCACGTCTTGATCTCCAGTGCCTATATCATTTCTCACTACCGCACTGATCTCTTCCTTTACTAACAAAGCTACACCACCTCCTTTTCCTTCCTTCCTATCCTTACAAAATGCTGACTACCCTTGGATATTCAATTCCCAAATCTGGTTTCCCTGCAACCACATCTCAGTAATTGCCACTAAATCATACCCATTTGTCTCTATTTGCGCTGTTAACTCTTTTATTCCGAATGCTTTGTGCATTTAGATACAAAGCCTTTAAGTTTGTTCTATTATCAAATTTCCCTACTCTTGTATGATGCAATATGACGTTCACAGGTTCTGTCCCTTCCTTTTATTTTCTGGTAACAATCAGCCTCATCACTAACCTGCACTCCTACCTTCTCCTTTAACTTCCTAATTTCCCATGCAACTGAACCCTTCCCCCTACTATTTAGTTTAAACCCCTATCTACAGCCCTCGTTATGTGATTCGCCAGCACTCTGGTCCTAGCATGGTTCAGGTGGAGCCCGTCCCATTTGAACAGCTCCCTCCTTCCCCAGTACTGGTGCCAATGCCCCATGAATTCGAACCCATTCCTCCCACACCAATCTTTGAGCCACACACCAATCTTTGAGTTTTGAGCAAAAGGGAGTGGTTATGGCTCCTTGAGACCCATGTTTTGTTTCTTTACTTGATTTGTTACCACTCCCTTTTGTCTTCACCATTGTCTCTTTTGTCATTAATCCCTCCCACCTTCCACACTATTATAGACCTTCCCTTCTGTTCTCTACCCCGCCTTCCCCTCCCCCGCACCCACTGCCACTGCACACGTCTTTCCCAGCCTCTAGACTAACTCAAAACCTGTAACATTTGTAACATATTCCAGTTCTGATGAAAGGCCATCAACCTGAAACGTTAGCTCTGTTTCTCTCTCCACCGATGCTGCCTGGCCTGCTATTTCCAGCATTTTCTGAGCTATCTTTTTCAGCTGTCCAGGGAATTGAAGTCACAGAACTGGAAGGATAGTAGACCAATCTACTGCTGCACCTAATGCCTGTGCTATGACACATCGCATTTTTTGCATGGAGCAGGTGCACCTATTCCAGATTTGAACAAAGACAGATTAATATCTTTTTGGGGAAGGTACACTTCTACATGAAATGCGTTTGGGCAATAAATTACAAGAAAGAACTTGTATCTATTTACTGCCTTTCACAATTGATTCTTCCTTCCTACCCATTCTAGTTCTTCTCTGCCCAGTGTGGGTTTACAACCCTGAGTTACCCAATTCAGCAATAATTTAGGGCGACCATATGTTCCTGTTTTCTAGGGATGAGGTACTCTATCCTGGGGCAAACAATGTCCCTGGAAGAGTCCCTGGTTCACAAACCTCATCCCCGAGTGGACACTATTAATGGCCATGCGGGTTCAAAACAGGAGCCATGTGACCCCGAAATTCCCTGCCGTCAGTCAAAAAAGTGGGCATGACTATGGAGAAGGTTGGGTTCTGATTGGTGGGAGGGATGTCAATCTTCTGTTTTCAATGAGTAGAAGGGGTGAACTCACTGAGGGACTTCAGGTCGAAATCATGCTCTGTGGCCACAGAGCACATGCATTCCCACCCACACTGAATCCCCACATCACACAAAGAGGAAATGGCCCCGAAGCCAAAATGCCTGTTGGTAATTGGACGAATGAGCAGCAGCTGGAGTCGGATCAGAGCACAGTGAGGGTGAATCGGGCAGGTGTACAGGATATCAGTGGGACAGCATTTTATGGTAGTGATCGTAATTCAGATAGATTTAGCATAGGTATGGAAACGGATAAAGATAGACCAAGAGTAAAAGTTTTAAATTGGAGAAAGGCCAATTTTAATAAGCTGAGATGTGATTTGGCAAAAGTCGACTGGAAACAGCTACACTAAGATAAATTAGTGTCAGACAAGTGGGGGCAGTCAAGGAGGAGCTAAAAGGCCTCATACAAATATGTTCCCATTAAGAAAAAGAGGTGGAACTCCCAAATCTAGACCCCTCTGGATATCAAAGAACCTACAGAGTAGGATAAGGGAAAAAAGGGAACCACATGTCAGATTCCAAGAGCTCGATGTCCAAGAATGCTCCATCACCATCACTGAGTATGTCCTGTCCAACCATCAGGTCAGACCCACAAGAGGTGGCAGTACAGTGGTGTACAGTCAGGTGGGAGTGTCCCTTGTCGTCCTCAACATTGACTCCAGACCCCATGAAGTCTCGTGGCATCAGGTCAAACATGAGCAAAGAAACCTCCGCTGATTACCATCTACTGCCCTCTCTCAGCTGATGAATGAGTGCTCATCCATGTTGAATACCACTTGGAAGAAACACTGAGGGTGACAAGGGCACAGAATGTACTCTGAGTGGGGGATTTCAATGCCCACCACCAAGAGTAGCTCGGTAGCACCACTACTGACCGAGCTGGCTGTATCCTGATGGACTTATCTGCCAGACTGGGCCTGCGACAGGTAACAAAAGAATCAACATGAGGGTTAAAACCTCATCTTCACCAATCCACTTGTCGCAGATTCATCTGTCCATGACAGTATTGGTAGGAGTGTCCACCACACAGTCCTTGTAGAAACGAAGTCCCATTTTCACATTGAGGGTATCCTCCATCATGTTATGTGGCACTACCACCGTTCTGAATGGAATAGATTCAGGACAGATCTAGCAGCTTAAAACTGGGCATCCATGAGGCGCTGTGGGCCATCAGCAGCAGCAGAATTGTATTCAACCACAATCTGTAACTTCATGGCCCAGCATATCCCTCACTCCACCATTCCCATCAAGCCAGGGGATCAAAATAAAAACAAAAAGTGCAGGAAATAGTCAGCAGGTCTTACAGCATCGGTGGAGAGAGAAGCAGAGTTAACGTTTCAGGTCTGTGACCCTTCATCAGAACTCAGGGGATCAATCTTGGTTCAATCAGGAGTGCAGGAGGACATGCCAGGAGCAGCACCAGACATACCTCAAATGAGGTGCCAAGCTGGTGAAGCTACAACACAGGACTTCATGCATGCTAAACAGCAGAAGTAGCATGCAATAGAGTCAATGGATCAGATCAAAGGTCTGCAGTCCTGTCACATCCAGTCGTGAATGATGGTGCACAATTAAACAACTAACCATAGGAGAAGGCTCCACAAACATTCCTATCCTCAATGATGTGGGAGCCCAGCATGTCAGTGCAAAAGACAAGGCTGAAGCATTTGCAACCATCTTCAGCCAGAAGTGCCGAGTGGCAGATCCTTCTCGGCCTCCTCCTGAGGTCCCCAGCATCACAGATGCCAGTCACCAGCCAATTCGATTCACTCCATATGATATCAGGAAATGGCTGAAGGCACAGCATATAGCAAAGGGTATGGGTCCTGACAACATCCCGGCTGTAGTACTGTAGACCTGAGCTCCAGAACTGGCCAGGTTGTTCCAACACAGCTACAACATTGGCATCTACCCAGCAAAGTGGAAAGTTGCCCAGGTATGTCCTGCCACAGAAAGCAGGATAAATCCAATCTGGTCAATTACCACCCCATCAGTCTGCTCTCCATCATCAGCAAAGTGATGGAAGGTGTAGTTGAGAGTGCTATCAAGCAGCAGTAGCTCAGCAATAACCTGCTCACCGACGCTGATTTTGGGTTCTGCCAGGGCCACTCAGCTCCAGACCCCATTATTAGCCTTGGTGCAAACATGGACAAAAGAGCTAAATTCCAGAGGTGAGGTGAGAGTAACTGTGCTCGATATCAAAGCAGCATTTCCCCTTGACATTCAATGGCATGACCATCGCTGAATCCCCCACTATCAACATCCTGGGGGATACCATTGACCAGAAACTGAACTGGAGTAGCCATATAAATACTGTGGCTACAAGAGCAGGTCAGAGGCTAGGAATCCTGCGGTGAGTAACTCACCTCCTGACTCCCCAAAGCCTGTCCACCATCTACAAGGCACAAGTCAGGAGTGTGATGGAATACTCTCCACTTGCCTGGATGGGTGCAGCTCCAACAACACTCAAGAAGCTTGAGACCATCCAGGACAAAGCAGCCCACTTGATTGGCACACCATGCACAAACATTCACTCCCTCCACCACCAACGCACAGTGGCTGCAGTGTGTACCATCTACAAGATGCACTGCAGCAACGCACCAAGGCTCCTGAGACAGCACCTTCCAAACCCGCGACCTCTACCACCTCGAAGGACAAGAGCAGCAGATGCATGGGAATATCACCACCTGCAAGTTCCCGTCCAAGACACACACCATCCTGACTTGGAACTATATCGCTGTTCCTTCACTGTCGCTGGATCAAAATCCTGGAACTCCCTTCCTAACAGCACTGTGGGTGCACCTACCTCAGATGGACTGCAGCGATTCAAGAAGGCAGCTCATCACCACCTTCTCAAGTGCAATTAGGGATTGTCAATAAATGCTGGCATAGCCAGCGACGCCCACATGCCATGAATGAATAAGAAAAAAAAAATTTGACCGAGCTGACATCAAGGAGCCCTAGAAAAATTGAATTCAATGGGAATCTGGAGACAAAACTCTCCACTGGTTGGAGTCATACCTAGCACAAAGGAAGATGGTTGTGGTTGTTGGAGGACAATCATTTTGGCTGGAGTTCCTTAGGATAGTGTCCTAGCCCAAACCATCTTCAGCTCCTTCATCAATGACCTTTCCTTCATCATATGGTCAGAAGTGGGAATGTTCACTGATGATTGCAGTGTTCAGTACCATTCATGACTCCTCAGATATTGAAGCAGTCCATGCCCACATGCAAAAAGACCTAGACAACATTCAGGCTTGAACTGAGAAGTGGCAAGTAACATTCGTGCCACACAAGTGTCAAGCAATGACCATCTTCGACAGAGCAAATCTAACCATTTCCCCTGTATGTTCAACAGCATCACAGACACTGAATCCATCATCATTAACATCCTGGGAGTTACCATTGACCAGAAACGTAACTGGACGAGCCATATAAATACTGTGGCCATAACAGCAGATCAGAGGCTGGGAATTCTGTGGCAAGAAACTCACCTCCTGACTCCCCAGAATCTGTCCACCATCTACATACAAGGCACAAGTTAGCAGTGTAATGGAATATTCTCCACTTTCCTGGCTGAATGCAGTGCCAACAACACTGAAGTAGCTTGACACCATCCAGGATCAACAACCCATCCACCACCTTAAACATTCACTCCCTCCATCACTGATGCCCAGTGGCAGTAGTGTGTACCATCTACAAGACGCACTGCAACAACTCACCAAGCCTCCTTTGACAACATGTTCTAAACCTGCGACCTCTACCACCTAGAAGGACAAGGGCAGCAGACGCATAGGAACACCACCACCTGCAAGTTCCCCTCCAAGCCTCACACCATCTTGACTTGGAAATATAACGCCATTCCATCACTGTCACTGGATCAAAATCCTGGCACACCCTCCCTAACAGCACTGTGGATGTACCTACACCACGTGGACTGCAGTGGTTCAAGAAGGCAGCTCACCACCACCTTCTCCAGGGCAATTAGGAATGGGCAACAAATGCTGGCCTAACCAGCGATGCTCACATCCCATGAATGAATAATAAAAAAAACTGCAGAAATCCAAGAGGAGGAGAGAAAATGCAGGAGTGAAGTTAGAAGGGAAATTAGGAAAGCAAAGAGGGAGCATGAAACAATATTGGCAAGTAAAATGAGGCAAGAGGATAACTAAGGAAAGTGTAGAGCCCATTACAGACCAAAACGTAACTTGTACGTGGAGGTGCAAGATGTGGGCATGGTTCTTAATGAATACTTTGCATTTGTTTTCACAGAAAAGGGGGACGAAGCAGACATTGTAGTTATGGAGGAGGGCACAGGAGATTGTAATTAAGGAGGAGGACAGAGGAGATTCACGATCATGTTCCAGGAATGGAGAATTTTAGCTATGAGGAAAGATTGGATAGGCTGAGGTTGTTTATTTTGGAACAGAGGAGGCTGAGGGGAGATTTAATTGAGCTGTACAAAATTATGGGGGAACTAGATGGAGTGGATAGGAAGGACTTATTTCCCTTAGCAGAGAGGTCAATAACCAGGCAGCATAGATTTAAAGTAATTAGTAGAAGGAGTAGAGGATTATTAAGGAGAAATTCTTTTCATCCAGAGGCTGGTGGGGATCTGGAACTCACTGCCTGAAAGGATGATAGAGGAAGAAACCATCATCACATTAAAAAAAATACTCTGAAATACCTGAACTGACCTCAACTATTAGGCTGCGGACCAAGAGCTAGAAAGTGTGATTCGACTGAATAGTTGTATTTTGGCCGACATGATGGGCCAAATGTCCTCCTTCTGTGCCATTAATTTTCTAAGTTTTTATGAGTGTCGGGCTGTGTGTCCCCGAATTTGGTTTCAAAAATATTGTCACCCTACACTAATTGGCCCAAAAACCTGATGTCTAGAGAACATGCACTGGTGCAACAGGGAGTTGTCTTCTGAGATGGGGATAAGGCACGCTAGCCTTGATTTTTCTGGTTGGTTATATTTCAATACCAATGCGGACCTAAAAAATAAATGGCTCATCATAAAATATACACCTTTGTTGACACAGAGCAGGGAAATCTTTTGTTTCTGGCCCATGCTACATCTGAGCTGATAATGTCAAATGTGAGAAAACTCTCCATTTCCTAACAGTAACCCCATTTTTATGATAACAATACTTTACAAGTAAATTTAAAATGACAAAATATGCATTTTTTTGGGATAATGCCCTTGCTTCCAATATTTTTTTAAAATATTACCAATAATCATCAGCTGTACTGCCTGGTCGGCACTCAGAGAAGAAAATCATTGGGGAGAATTGCAAGCCCATAATGAAGCTGATCCTCAATCTAAACAAAAACAGAAAAATGCTCGAACTACTCAGTAGGCCAGGCAGCATCTGTGGAGAGAGAGAGAGAGAGCGCGAAAGACAGAGTCAACGTTTCAGCTCAGTGACCTTTTGGCCCTTAATTTAAATTGAAAAAAATTGTATGGGCTCCATTATGGTCATGTAACCCTCGCTATCCAATTATCTTTTCATTATATAGAATTATGTGCAATGTACAGGTATTAGCCCAACAAGTCTATTCAGGTGTTTATGCTCCACATGTGCCTCCTCAACTCTATGTAATCTAACTCTATGAACATATACTTCATTGTTTTCTCCCTCATGTCGTTATCTAGTTTCTCCTTAATTGCATCTATACTATTCACCTCAACTACTCCTCATGGTAGCAAGTTCCACATTCTAGCCACTCTCAGGATAAATAAGTTTTTTTTTGAATTTGAATTTTTGAAAAAAAATTGCCTTCAGTGCCATTGAGAATGAACAGCTTACATGGTAATGACAGTCACATTATGAAAAAGCTCTACCTGATGATATTCAAAGGGGCAGAACTGTTGAGCTGGCTGCACCTGGATGTAATAATCATCTCTTTTGAATGTACCATCTATCAATGGGATCAATGTGACCCATTAAACCTGTGTACTTGAAGTCCTGTGTTAGGTGAATACACAATGTTCACTGTAGGGATTTGGCATTGCTGTTATTACACCTGGGGAATGTGCAGTCAATCAAAATATAAAATGAAGCCATAAATACCTTTTCTTCTTGTATTGATATTATTCTCCCTTAGACTGCAGACAATAGGTAGTTCTCTGCACTAGTCAAGTATTTTTTAACTCACACACTATTGGCTGGAATTTCCATGGCAGTTTTCCCAATCACCCATTGTAACTTCGGCAGAAGTAGAACTCCTGGAGAAATACAAAAACTGTTGCTTACACCATTTTCCCGTGATTTACACTGAAGTTACATCAGGAGATCGAGAGAACCCACAGGGAAAATCTACCCACCATGACACCAGCACAAGCCTAACAAAAGGTTAACAGAATGACAGAAGCTGCTTTCTTTAAGCAAAAGCAAAATATTGTGGATGCTGGAAATCTGAAATTTAAAAGTACTGCCTGTGCGAAGTTTGCAAGTTCTTCCTGTGACTGCGTGGGTTTCCGTCGGGTGCTCCAGTTTCCTCCCACAGCCAAAGACTTGCAGGTTCGTAGGTAAATTGGCCATTGTAAATTGCCCCTAGTGTAGGTAGGTGGTAGGAGAATTGAGGGAAGGTGGGGATATGGTAGGGAATATGGGATTAATGTAGGATTAGTATAAATGGGTGGTTGATGGTTGGCATAGATTCGGTGGGCCGAAGGGCCTGTTTCAGTGCTGTATCTCTCTAAATCACTCAGCAGGTCAGGCAACATCTGTGGAGAGAGAAACAGAGTTAAAACTAGAAGATGCTGTTCATCTTCCAGATCTGGTGAAAGGTCATCAGCCTGAAACACTGGGCTGGATTTTACTGTAGAAATAACAGTGAGACTAATAGCTTTCGCCGTTATTTATATGGAAATCGGATAGCAACTTCTAGCAAGTGCTCATGTGCAGTTAATCGCAGAAATCAGGAAGTTGCTTTCCCAGATGACCTGCTCCTCCAAAAGCTGTGCAATAATTGTAATTTGCCATCTGACTCACCATTCATATGCACAGAATGGCATCAGGTTACTCTACTGACCATTCCATCCTCCTCCAATGCTTCTCTTCCATCGTTCATCTGGATGAGACTGTACTTGCCTAGATCCATTCTTATTTATCCAGTTATAGCCAGAGAATCACCTGCAATGGCTTCTATTTCTACTTCTGTTACTTCTGGAGTCCCCCAAGGATCTATCCTTGACCCCTACTACGTCTCAGCTACATGGTGCCCCTTGGCAACATTATGCAAAAACACAAGGTCACGTTCTACATGCATGCTGATGACACGCAGTTTTATCTCATCACCACCTCGATCAACCCCTCTACTGTCTCTAAATTGTCAGACTGCTTGCCTGCTGTTCAATACCGGATGAACATAAAATTCTCATCTTTGTTTTCAATTCCCTCCATGGCCTTGTCCCTCCCTCTGTAATCTCCTCCAGCCCCATAAGCCTTTGTGATTTCTGTGCTCCTCCATTTTTGGCCTCTTGTGCATCCCGATTTTAATTGCTGCACCATTGACAGCCGTGCCTTCAGCTGCCTAGGCCCCAAGCTCTGAAATTTACTCCCTCAATCTCTCTCTACCTCTCTTTCCTCCTTTAAGACACACCTTAAAATCAAATCTCTCTAACCAGGTTTTTGTTAATATGTCCTGATTATCTCCTTATGTGGTCAAATTTTGATAGTTAATGCTCTTGTGGAGCATGTTGGGATATTTTACTGCATTAAAGCTACCATATAAATGCAATTTGTTGTTGTTGACATTGCAGATATGGCCTAATGTTGCCAAAAAAGTTACAGCTTGTCTGCTCCATAGTAGGTACCCTTTTACTGGCCTGGTAAGCCTAATTAATGCCAAACAATCTCTTCGGCACTGAAATTTAACTTTTACATGTGTGCAGTCTCATTCCTTTCGGATTGTAATTATTGAGGGGGATTTAAAAAAATATAAAAATGTAATTTTTTAAAAGTCTTTTTTATCTGTCTCTCCAAATCCAAAGTTTTAGCTCTCTTTATTTTGTTTTCTGTGCCTAATTTGCTATTTAATTCACCATTCTAACAGACACTTCCTGCTTCAGATTTAACACTGCTCTTTAATAATTCTTCAACCTGATTGGTTAAGGAGATACACAGTGATTGCCCTCTTCACACATGTCCCAGATGCTCTGTAGCGGATACTGTGCATTTCTACTCTCTAAATTACAGTAAGTTCCAGTGCAAAACCCCATAGAAAGTCTTTGGGCAAGTGTAACAAATGGCTGGCACTGTTTGTTCTCCGCTGACCATAAAATTGGGCGCATTTACTCTGTCTCTTTCCCCAAATGCTCCCTGGTTTGCTGTGTGTTTCCAGCATATCTCTGTTTATTTCTGCTCTATTAATGAATATTAAAGCACAGTTACAAAAATAACTGTATAAAACATAAAAACACTGAGGAGAATTTCCATGGGGTTCCCCCAATTTCTTGATGTAACTCTGGCAGATGAAACGGTGTCAACTTGGAAAAGTCCTGCTTGCCATGTCTTCCCCTATCCCATATTCTTCCTTTGTACCCATTCTATTTCTTTTTCTTTTATTATTTTAACTTTCACTTTTCATTCTTTTCAGTCTAATCTAGTATGTTCTATGATAGATTGGTTTCTGCTAAAAAAATTTATATTTTTTTTAAAGAAAGAAAGTAAGAAAGAATTTATATCTATATAGCTCTTTCCATGACCTCAAGATATCTCAAAGCATTTTATAGGCAATGGAAATACTTCTAAGTGTAGTTTCTGTTATAATGTAGGAAATTCAACAGCAAGCTCCCACAAAACATCAATATGATAATGATACATGGGTTCCAATCCCACCGCTGCCACCATGTAATAAGAAGCTTTTTATGTTGTCTGATGCAACATAAATGAGGTGCGTGGAGTTCAGGTGATTGAAGATCTCAAACAGCTTTATTAACAGCTAACAAGTATATACACTGCAGAGCTATCTATTTACAGGCCTTGCCTCTTGATTTTAAAATGACAGAGTGAGACTGGCACATAGTCACATGACTGCATCCTGGTACTCAGCTCATTAGCATACTAAGATCTTAAAGGGACATCACTCTTAAGGGCAATCATACAACAGCTGATTGAAGGATTAATATTGGCCAGGGAGGATTCCCCTATTCGTCTTCAAAATAGTGCCATGGGATCACTTGCACCCATCTGAAAGGGCAGATGGAGCCTCTGTTTAACAAAAGATGGCACCTTTGACATTGCAGCATTCCTTCAGTACTGCACTGGTTGCAGCAGCTAGAGTTTGTCCTCAAATCTAGGCTCCATAGGCCAGTTTTTCGGCCAAATGAAATTTCACAGTGTAAGATTGTCCTCATTGCATAAACTACCTTATTAAACCTCTCCACTTCTGCATCTTTCTGTCCTCCTTCAAGGCTGTCCTTAAAACCAATCTTTTTGACAAAGCTATCCTAATGCCTCCTTCTTTGGCTTGGTATCAATTTTTGTCTGATTGCACTCCTGTGAAGCACCTTGTAATGTTTCACTACATTAAAGGTGCAATATAAATGCAACTTTTTGTAGTAGACAGGACCAATTTAATGTTCGACATATAAAAATAGCTTAAACCTTAAAAGACTGCCACGATCACAATAGGATGAAGATTATCATCAAAATATTAGGCTGCTGGAAGGCAAATAGATTAGCGTGAGAACGCAATTAGAGTGAAATGATAAAATGTGGCAAAGAATGAAGTGTGGGCTGAATGATGGACTTTCCTTACACATATAATAATGTAGATTTGATGCTCATTCCAGCAACTCTTGTATGAAGGAGCGGTGCCATTTCCGACAAGGCTGCTTCTCTTCTCCTTCTTCTTCTTTGGCCTCCTTATCTGCATTGAAGGATGCATCATTGGATTTCCAACTGCTACAATATAGGATTCATTTCTGCCATAAGTCAAATAAAAACTACATTAAGGATCCCTCAAGCTGATTGCACAAGTCCATATGCAGCAAATTTCAGGGGAAATGCGAATCTCTCACAATTGCAACATGGTGATTTTAAGCTAGGTTTTTTTTAACAGGTTGAGCTACAAATTAAATAAAAATAGAAAATGCTGGAAATACTCAGCAAACCAGGCAGCATCTGTGGATAGAGAAATAAAGTTACCATTTCACATTGTTGACCTTACCTTTCATCAGAACTGAAGTAATATTTTGCTTTTATTTTTGTGAGTTACAAAGTGAATTTAGCCTGAAAGCTGCTCAACAGAGAGGCAACACCCTTTCCAATGGCGCTTTCAAAATTGGCCCACAACCATTTCCAGAGGCAGCTGTTTGTTGTTCTGGATTATCATTATTATCTAATTGATCTTCAAGGTGACGGACCTTCTCCTGCACCTTCTTAAACAGAGAAACTAACATGAAAGGCTAAGGTCCACATGACAGGTCAACACCAAGGTTGAAAACAGCAAAAGAGAAGATAACATGAATCAGGAAGTAATGAATTATACGTTTATCAGGAAAGTGACATTGTGTTAGCATTACTGAGTTGCAGCATTCTTGATCCTATTAATAAATTTATTAATTTGGTATGATTGTACTCTACTGTTAACATTGCTGTTACATTAGGGCTCATCCCCCAGTTGGATGCTCACCAGGACTGCTAGTCACGGATTGAAAATCAAGGACCCGCAGGCCTGTAATTTCCCATCCAGTGCTCCCTGCAAGCACTGTACCTCACTGGACGTGCCCTGTGGAATCTAGATACCAAGTTCTGCAAATACTATGACTTAAATCCTATTGCAGTAGTAACAATGGTTTTACTGCATGACTCTGCGCATTGCACTTTTGAACTACAAGAAAGCCCCCAGCGATTTAACATCCGCAGCACTTAAAGCAGCCAGAAGTACTGCACAAAGAACAGCTAGGCGTTGCGCAAACGACTACTGGCAACACCTATGCAGTCATATTCAGCTGGCCTCAGACACTGGAAACATCAGAGGAATGTATGATGGCATGAAGAGAGCTCTTGGGCCAACCATCAAGAAGATCACCCCCCTCAAATCTAAATCGGGGGACATAATCACTGACCAACGCAAACAGATGGACCGCTGGGTTGAGCACTACCTAGAACTGTACTCCAGGGAGAATGCTGTCACTGAGACTGCCCTCAATGCAGCCCAGCCTCTACCAGTCATGGATGAGCTGGACATACAGCCAACCAAATCGGAACTCAGTGATGCCATTGATTCCCTAGCCAGCGGAAAAGCCCCTGGGAAGGACAGCATTACCCCTGAAATAATCAAGAGTGCCAAGCCTGCTATACTCTCAGCACTACATGAACTGCTATGCCTGTGCTGGGACGAGGGAGCAGTACCCCAGGACATGCGCGATGCCAACATCATCACCCTCTATAAAAACAAAGGTGACCGCGGTGACTGCAACAACTACCGTGGAATCTCCCTGCTCAGCATAGTGGGGAAAGTCTTTGCTCGAGTCGCTCTGAACAGGCTCCAGAAGCTGGCCGAGCGCGTCTACCCTGAGGCACAGTGTGGCTTTCGTGCAGAGAGATCGACTATTGACATGCTGTTCTCCCTTCGTCAGATACAGGAGAACTGCCGTGAACAACAGATGCCCCTCTACATTGCTTTCATTGATCTCACCAAAGCCTTTGACCTCGTCAGCAGACGTGGTCTCTTCAGACTACTAGAAAAGATCGGATGTCCACCAAAGCTACTAAGTATCATCACCTCATTCCATGACAATATGAAAGGCACAATTCAACATGGTGGCTCCTCATCAGAGCCCTTTCCTATCCTGAGTGGTGTGAAACAGGGCTGTGTTCTCGCACCCACACTTTTTGGGATTTTCTTCTCCCTGCTGCTTTCACATGCGTTCAAATCCTCTGAAGAAGGAATTTTCCTCCACACAAGATCAGGGGGCAGGTTGTTCAACCTTGCCCGTCTAAGAGCGAAGTCCAAAGTACGGAAAGTCCTCATCAGAGAACTCCTCTTTGCTGACGATGCTGCTTTAACATCTCACACTGAAGAATGCCTGCAGAGTCTCATCGACAGGTTTGCGTCTGCCTGCAATGAATTTGGCCTAACCATCAGCCTCAAGAAAACGAACATCATGGGGCAGGATGTCAGAAATGCTCCATCCATCAATATTGGCGACCACGCTCTGGAAGTGGTTCAAGAGTTCACCTACCTAGGCTCAACTATCACCAGTAACCTGTCTCTAGATGCAGAAATCAACAAGCGCATGGGTAAGGCTTCCACTGCTATGTCCAGACTGGCCAAGAGAGTGTGGGAAAATGGCGCACTGACACGGAACACAAAAGTCCGAGTGTATCAGGCCTGTGTCCTCAGTACCTTGCTCTACGGCAGCGAGGCCTGGACAACGTATGCCAGCCAAGAGCGACGTCTCAATTCATTCCATCTTCGCTGCCTTCGGAGAATACTTGGCATCAGGTGGCAGGACTATATCTCCAACACAGAAGTCCTTGAAGCGGCCAACACCCCCAGCTTATACACACTACTGAGTCAGCGGCGCTTGAGATGGCTTGGCCATGTGAGCCGCATGGAAGATGGCAGGATCCCCAAAGACACATTGTACAGCGAGCTCGCCACTGGTATCAGACCCACCGGCCGTCCATGTCTCCGTTATAAAGACGTCTGCAAACGTGACATGAAATCGTGTGACATTGATCACAAGTCGTGGGAGTCAGTTGCCAGCATTCGCCAGAGCTGGCGGGCAGCCATAAAGACAGGGCTAAATTGTGGCGAGTCGAAGAGACTTAGTAGTTGGCAGGAAAAAAGACAGAGGCGCAAGGGGAGAGCCAACTGTGCAACAGCCCCAACAAACAAATTTCTCTGCAGCACCTGTGGAAGAGCCTGTCACTCCAGAATTGGCCTTTATAGCCACTCCAGGCGCTGCTTCACAAACCACTGACCACCTCCAGGCGCGTATCCATTGTCTCTCGAGATAAGGAGGCCCAAAAGAACTGCATGACTCTGCCTTATATCTTCAGTGGGACAATTCTAGGTTTGAGCCAAATGCAGTTTGCACTGTACAGTTTTCAACTCAGTAACAATTACTACAGCTCCAAAATGCAGACCAGAAAATGTGACAATTGTCATATATATAAAGGACAAACAAGAAGCATTCTTTACTCACGCCTGAGGCAGGCGTTATGCCCTTTGCGCATGTCCTGGCCCTAAACTCCGATCATGAACTCCAGGCCCCCCTGACTTCAACCTTACCCAGGGCTGCACTTCCCTGAGGGACACTGCAACACTATCAGCGATCTGATTTTTCCTCACACTTCCTCCAATCTTCACTGGCAAGCCATTGCACTACACTGGTGCTATGACAAAGAGGTTCGAGGCCCAATATTTCAGGAGCCTCAGACCTCAACCTTCTGGTGCAGGGCCTGTCACGCTAAGCGGCCCAAAAATGGTCACTCCCAAATATCTAGGCCAATTACACGTGATGCATTGCAACCTTGAGTTTCATTAACTTCAAAGTGCTATGGCACTTTGCTCCAGCCTGTGGTGACTGTTGCAACTGAGCTGCAGATCTCTGCCTCCAGTCTGCTATCTTATGAATATGAACATACAAATTAGCAGCAAAAGTAGGCCATTCGGCCCCTCTAGCCTGCTCCGCTATTCAATAAGATCATGGCTGATCTGTTTGTGTCTCAAATTCCACACTCCCATCTACCCCAATAACCTTTGATTCCCTTGCCTAACAAGAATCTATCTACATCCACCTTAAATTTATTCAATGACCCCGCCTCCACCACCTTCTGAGGCAGCGAGTTCCAAAGTCGCACAACCCTCAGAGAGAAAAAATTTCTCCTCATTTCTATCATAAAAGGGTGACCCCTAATTTTAAAACAGTGCCCCAGTTCTGGACTCCCCCACAAGAGGAAACATCCTTTCCACATCCACCTTGTCAAGACCGTTCAGGATCTTGTATACTTCAATCAAGTCTCCCCTCACTCTTCTAAACTCCAGTGAAAACAAGCCCAGTCTATCCAACTTTTCCTCAAAAGACAACCTGCTCATTCCAGGTATCAATCTAGTAAACCTCCTCTGAACCGCCTCCAATGCATTCACATCCTTCCTTAAATAAGGAGACAAAAACTGCACGCAGTATTTGAGATGTGGTCTCACCAATGCCCTGTATAACTGAAGCATAACATCCTTACTTTTATTTTCAATTCCTCTTGTAATAAAGGATAGCATTCCATTAGCTTTCTTTACAGTAAATGGAAAAGTCCTGGGGAAAATTGATGTCCAGAGAGATTTGGGTGTTCAGGTCCACTGTTCCCTGAAGGTGGCAACGCAGGTAAATAGAGTGGTCAAGAAGGCATACGGCATGCTTTCCTTCATCGGACGGGGCATTGAGTACAAGAGTTGGCAGGTCATGTTACAGTTGTATAGGACTTTGGTTCGGCCACATTTGGAATACTGCGTACAGTTCTGGTCGCCACATTATCAAAAGGATGTGGATGCTTTGGAGAGGGTGCAGAGGAGGTTCACCAGGATGTTGCCTGGTATGGACGGCGCTAGCTATGAAGAGAGGTTGAGTAGATTAGGATTATTTTCATTAGAAAGACGGAGGTTGAGGGGGGACCTGATAGAGGTGTACAAAATCATGAGAGGTATAGACAGGGTGGACAGCAAGAGGCTTTTTCCCAGAGTAGGGGTTTCAATTACTAGAGGACACGAGTTCAAAGTGAAAGGGGAAATGTTTAGGGGGGATATGCGTGGAAAGTTCTTTACGCAGAGGGTGGTGGGCACCTGGAACGCGTTGCCAGCGGAGGTGGTAGACGCGGGCACGATGGAGTCTTTTAAGATGTATCTAGACAGATACATGAATGGGCAGGAAGAAAAGAGATACAGAACCTAAGAAAATAGGCGACATGTTTAGAGAGAGGATCTGGATCGGCGCAGGCTTGGAGGGCCGAAGGGCCTGTTCCTGTGCTGTAATTATCTTTGTTCTTTTGTTCTTTGTTTATTACTTTCTGTACCTGCATACTAACTTTGTGTAACTCATGGACTATAACACCTAGATCCCTTTGCACCTCTGAGTTCTGCAGTCGTTCTTAGTGAGTCACCTATCTCAACTGTGTTGTCATAAGAAAGTACAGCACATTTCCCTAAAGGTAAAGGAAAATCAGAGGGAGAGACAAGGACCCAGATTTTTCAAGGGGTTTTGATGGAGAATTGTCAGCGTTCACCGTCATTACTTCTGTGAAACTGACTGCAGCTTCAGCATTTGGCGCAACGGGAGATTAACGCAGAAATCCTGAAGTTGTAGTCTGTCATTAACTGCTCCCTCACATGCTCCACTGTGAGCCCACTCCCCCTACCCACTTCCAGAGCCAGCAATCACTGAAATCAATTGATATGGTGAGAGCTTCCCCTATTCCTCTCTCACATCACTGTTAGAAGCACCATAAAAAGTTATACAATAAAAGCAAAATACTGCAGATGCTGGAAATCTGAAATAAAAACAAGAAATGCTGGAAATACTCAGCAGGTCTGGCAGGATCTGTGGAGAGAGAAGCAGAGTTGATGTTAATTCTGCTTCTCTCTCCACAGATGCTGCTAGACCTGCTGAGTATTTCCAGCATTTCTTCTATTTATTATAAAAAGTTATATCTTCCTCAATCAGGCTTAACTGGGTTTCAACAGCAATCTGAGTAATAACCACTGCTGAACAACAGATCTTGCCTTGAAAAATCATTTTATATTTGTGGAGTGTGGTTAAATGTCTCCATTATGATTTTTTGAGCTAAATTTTTAAATAACTTTTAAAAATATATTTTTTCATGAACTTCAGCTTCTGCCATCACCCCATCTGTATGTAACAATCTTTATTTTACTCTATGTAAAATTCTTTAAAATTGATTTGATTATTAGCATTTTTCATTTCCTGGTTGGCTGTCCATGAGAATTCTTTAATGTGATTGGCTGCTTGGACAGTTTGATGACATCACTGCAGCTGCATGCTGGGAATCCCCATTAGAGAATACAGTAGCACTGCTCAGTGAGAGAGGTAAAACTCTTGCTATGGAGATCGTTAGATCCTTCAGTAAGGCTTTCTTCGAGGTCAGCAGTGAGCACCCCTGCTTTGCTGCTGACTGCAAATTTCAGGCCAAAATTATTGGTCTTTATGAGCAAGTCTGGCAGGAAGTAGGACTAGGGAATGAGAGCCACTTTTGCTTCTTTTTCCAATTACTTTAATTCTGTGCCCTCTCGTTCTCGAATTCACGATTGGGAACAGTTTTCCCTATCTACTCTGTCCAGACCCCTCATGATTTCTCAATTAAGTTTCCTCTCAGGCTTCTCTTCTCCAAGGAAAACAGTCCTAACATCTCCAATCTATCTTCATACCGGATGTTCCTCATCCCTGGAAACATTCTCATGAATCTTTTCTGTACTCTCTCCAATGCTTTCACACCTTTCCAAAAGTGATGTACCCAGAACTGGATGCAATACTCCAGCTGAGGCTGAACTAGTGTCTTATACAAGCTCAACATAACTTCTTTGTTCTTGTACTCTATGCCCCTATTAATAAAGCCCAGGATACTGTATGCTTTATTAAATGTGCTCTCAACCTGTCCTTCCACCTTCAATGACTTATGCACATATACACCCAGGTCCCTCTGCTCCTGCACCCCCTTTTGAATTGTACCCTTTATGTTATATTGGCTCTCCCTGTTCTTCCTACCAAAATGAATCACTTCATATTTCTCCGCAATGAATTCATCTGCCACTTGTCTGCCCATTCCACCAACTTGTCTATGTCTTTTTGAAATTCTGCACTATCCTCCTCACAGTTCACATTTGTTCCAAGTTTCATATCATCCACAAATTTTGAAATTGTTCCCTGTACACCAAGGTCTAGGTCATTTATATATATCAGGAAGAGCAAGCATCCCAAGACTGACTCCTGGGGAACTCCACTACAAACCTCCATCCAGCCCAAAGAGCACCCACTAACCATTATTCTCTGTTTCCTGTCACTCAGCCAATTTCGTATCAATGTTGCTACTGGCCCTTTTATTCCATGAGTTATAATTTTGCTGACAAGTCTGTTGTGTGGCATTTTATCAAATGCCTTTTGGAAAGAAGAGAACAGTCAAGGATGAGGCCTCGTAAATTACATGGAGCGGCAGCCTATGCTTCCATGGAGCTGGAGGCACTGACTGGTCCCTGGCTGCTTCCCAGCTCGGGGACCTGTCACAAGTGTCAGTGAAGTTATGCATTTGACTGATGTCTGCAACAAGGCAAAAGAGGGCTTAAAGCCAATAGGGTCAAGTGTCAAAGCTGTCAGTTGCTGCACATCCTCAGAGACTGACTTCACAGCCTGCACATAGGTAAGATTAGATTAGATTAGAGATACAGCACTGAAACAGGCCCTTCGGCCCACCGAGTCTGTGCCGACCATCAACCACCCATGATGATCATCGAACATCCTTTTTTAGACTAGCACCCATGAGTTCTGGGTCCCATGACTCTGGAGCCATGGGCAGCCTTTACGGGGAAGCTGGGACATCCACAGCCACTTCCACTCCTCCAGTTTCCTCATCCTCTATGAATCACTTGGTGTCACATCCTCACTACCTATTTCCCCTGCCCATCACCTGCACCCCCCAAACCCTGATTTAGGGTGCAATAATCTGACTGATCTGTGGGAATGAGAAAGCAAATAATCCTGAGGGTGATATTGAGGGGTTGGGGTAGAAGAATCTGGGGGCTGCTTCTACCAGGTTGTCCTGTGTTAAACATTCCTGGTTAAACAATAATGAAACATCAATCAAGCTAGGTGATAGCCAACTCACTGAGCCAAGCCCTATTATTTATTGCCCAGCTGTTCTCCCAGCTGCTGTTGCAATCAACAGTCAGAACTGGATTTTCTGTATTCCGATTTCTATTCACCCCTGCACATTACACCCATTTCACATGGGATTTATGCTGATGAGTGTTTAGCGTCGTTTCCACCTGCCAGAAAATAATATCAAGAAAATGAACGCTAACTCTAATATAAATCAGCATGTTACACATACAAAGGTGTGAATTGGGAACCTTTGCTGATATAATTATATCTGTTACCATTTTTGCAGTTTATTTGTTAATTTGCTTCAGTCGGTTGGGGGGATTTATTAATTTTACATCACACGTTCAAACACGTCTAAATTTGAAAATCTCTGGAATGAGTCTATTAATTAAAGGTGTGACGGAAACCCCATGTGCCAAATGGAAATGTTAATTTCATCATATGGAACTTTGCCTGAGACTTTTACTGGACATTATTACAAATAACTTCGAAAGAGCAGAACTGGGCAGCTAAGATGGTCATGCATAATTTGCATATAAGAAGCCAAAGGCTGGCTGGAGACAGAGGTGGTTACCCAGTCTGACCAGAACAATGGGGGCACCTCTTTGGTCCCTAATGGGCCCTACTCTTTCCCTGGTTATCCTCTTGCCCTCAATATACTTATAAAACACCTTCGGATTTTCCATTATCTGGCCCGCCAGTGTTTTTTCATGAGCATGTCTGATTTTAATTGCTCCACCATTGGTGGCCATGCCTTCAGCTGCCTGGGCCCTAAGATCTGGAATTCCCTCCCCAAATCTCTCCACCTCTCTTTCCTCCTTTAAGAGACTCCTTAAAAACTACCTCTTTGGCCAAGCTTTTGGCTATCTGCCCTAATGCCTTCATATATGGATCACTGTCATATTTTGTTTTATAATGTGAAGCCCCTTGGGATGTTTTATCACAATAAAGGTGCTATAGAAATGTAAGTTGCTGCTGATGTTGTTGTATGGATTCATATCACAAATTAGCAATGATCTCATTGAATGGTGGAACAGGCTCGAGGGGCTAAATGGCCTACTCCTGTTTCAGTGTTCCTAAAGTGTGTGCATCTCACTTCTTGCTTTCCTTAATACATTTCATAATCATGTTTATAACAGTGAAGCTGAATCACTCAAGCGACTTCACTTCAAGATTTGAAAGAGTTTTATCGATGACCTGCAGAGCTGAGCATTATCACAGAAAAAATGACAGTGTGGTGCTGTATCATGTAAACACATTGATGTTTAACATGGGCGCAATGGAAATCTGAAATGGCTCTACAACGACAGTTACGCTTTTTTCTCCTCTCCCGCCTTGAAGCCACTAACTCACATTAGTGTATCCTACCATATGCACTTGTGGTCCTCCAGTACCTTTCCCAATTGGCCATTCTTCATGTGCACTATAATGAACATGGGCATCAAAGCGAAGGCTCACGTAATGTCTGTACCGCCCTCTAAGATCGAATAACTCGGCACAGATTAGGGATTGAATCTGAGGCCTTTACCCACTAGGTAGTGGAAAAGATATATTTCAACCTCCTGCTTCAATTAGGAGTTTCTTCTTTCAGTATGTTTTCACCACATCTCATTGGAGTTGAGACAACACTGAATTCTCTCTGGAATCCCCACTTGTTCTTACAACCCTGTAGAGTTAATTACATCATCTGCCTGATGTACAATGTCAATCAAAGAAGACTACATGGCACAAAGCAGCAGGAAATACGCGCCAATCTGTTTCCTAAGATAATTAGCAATGAAGAATGTCATTTTGCCCATCTTTGCTCATCCATTCATAAAAATCTTAAAATCCCCAACATACCATCCACTGTTTCTTAAATTGATATTGTTTCTGTGCTTTTTGCCTCTGAGGCTCTACATGAAAATCCATCATGCCTATTGATCACTCTTTGTGTGAATGTATGAAAGAGAACTTACTGACATCAGTCCTAAATTTGCTTTTAACTAAGTGGAACTGGTGTCCAAATGCCTTATTATCATGATTTAGTTTGAGATCATGCTTCTGAGCATACTTTTCCTGTAATGAAAGCAGAAAATGCTATAAATACTCAGCAGGTCAGGCAGCATTTTCTGTTTTTATTTCAGATTTCCAGCATCTGCAGTATTTTGCTTTTGTACTTTTCCTGTACTTACTTTTAACTATTCATGGAATTTATATAAACCTGGCATAAATATCCTATTCATAGTCAACATTAAAGCTGAGCTCACAACTCTGAAATACTGCTGAAATAAATGGGGCCTAAGTTCCATAGCCTTCGAAAATGGGTAATGGGATTACAATGCACAATTAACCAATGCCCACTCAATGTAATGCAGGCAGCATGCTAATTTCACTTGCTGGTTTGAATGATTTCAGCATTCAGCCAGTGCTAATTGCACTGTTGATTGGCTGGACACTCCAGCAGGGGGCCAATATTGTGAGTGGTGAAAATTAATGCTAGCCTGCATTGCTTAAAACGAACCTGCATCTATTAAAGGGGAGGTGCATTGTGGCTGGAGCAGGGGCTGACAGTCATGCAGGAAGTGATTCTGACCTGTGAAACATTGAATAATAGCACAATATGGGAGAGAGCGGTCTGCAAGGTTTTTGAATGATGCACTGGAGGTCTTATTGGAGAAGATAGAAAGAAAGAGAGATGCCCTGTATCCACAGGGGGCCAGGAGGCCCTCGAGACACATGCTCAGGAGGCAGTGGGAGCAAATAGCTATGGAGGTAAATGCCAGGAGTCAAGCCCCAAGGACATGGATCCACTGCTGCAGGAGCTTCATTGACCTCACACATGTAGTCGCGGTCAACTGCACTACTAGCCTCAGACATTGCTGGAATCACTAAACCCCCCTCATTCACCTATAAGCAATCTCTATGGGCTGGATTTTCCTTCCGGGGGTGGAAAACAGGATTCAGGACTGTTTCCAGGTCCCGAACCTACCCCTGGGGGGGAAGAGTCATCTTTGGAATTTTCACGGAGGCACCCCTTAATTGGCATGGAGACAGGTTTCCTGTCCAATTAAGGGCTCTTGAAGCTGCAGGGCCAACCAAAGGCCTTCCAGTTTGAGAGCAGCAGCAGCCTGCAATGGATGGTAAGTAACTAAGAGGGCACTTCAACATGGAGGCACCCTCTCACCAACCTCTTTAAATCTTGAAATAAAAAATGATTCCTGTAGCCAGCTAGGCCACCACTGTGGGGGAGAATCACTCTACAGGGTGGCCAGTGGCTGCTCTTGCACACAGGCAGGCAGGGACGGCTTCTAAATCTGCCTGGATTACTGGCCCCCTGGCCTGCCACTGGGTGTCTGCCTCCAGGCAGTTAAAATGTAAAATTCAAGTCTGCCTCCTTTAATTGCTGTTAACAAAGCTCTTAACGAGCCAAATTGGCTACCCACCTTGTGCCCACCCAAAATCCACCCTGGCAAAAATAGCTGGCACCAGAAATGGGATCAGGAAACAAGCACGCCGGCTGGCAATGCTATTCCCCCACCCCTCCCCTTCAGCTTTTCTTTCCAAACCCTGGCAGGGCCCAAAAATCCTGCCGTATGAGTCAGGATTCATAACTGCCATTCATATCCTCCACCACACCCTCACACACTCGGCACTGCAGCAAGCCTCACAGCCATATCTCACAGCTTGCGCACATTGTCAGCTATTTAAATATAACACCCAAACAGATCGCATGATACTTACTGACCTATTTCCTTCTCTATTGTACAACAATGTGATACGCAACCAGAGACAGCAGGAACTAACTGGCAGCAGACAGGTGCACCTGCATGTCCAGACATCTATGGAACATTAGGGCGGCACAGTGGTTAGCACTGCAGCCTCACAGCTCCAGCGACCCGGGTTCAATTCTGGGTACTGCCTGTGTGGAGTTTGCAAGTTCTCCCTGTGTCTGCGTGGGTTTCCTCCGGGTGCTCCGGTTTCCTCCCACATGCCAAAGACTTGCAGGTTGATAGGCTAATTGGCCATTATAAATTGCCCCTAGTATAGGTAGGTGGTAGGGAAATACAGGGACAGGTGGGGATGTAGTAGGAATATGGAATTAGTGTAGGGTTAGTGTAAGTGGGTGGTTGATGGTCAGCACAGACTCGGTGGGCCGAAGGGCCTGTTTCAGTGCTGTATCTCTAAACTAAACTAAACTAAACTAAACTATTACTGGGATAGCCATTGCTGAGGACGAGGCCAGTAGAAGGGCTGAAACCATCAATCATGACCAGATCAGGTATGAGGATATTATTTCTCACATCCCACCTCCCGCTTATTACATAATTTCTCCTGATTTACAAGCTGCAGATGGTGTAAGCATGCATCTCTTTTCCTATCCTCCCAACACCACAACCTTACCCTTGTGCCTTTGAGGATAGCAGACAAATAGGATCTCCACATGGTGAGAGACCAACATCAGGTCACTTGCAGCCAGGACAGGGGACAAGAATAGCATAGATGCCAGCTCACTGAAGACGAAGTCGCGCATGTGTTCTGCTCCAAAGGACTCTGATGAGCACTTCACTGGGGCAGCCTGAAGTGAAGAGAAAATGTGGGACTGTTGGTAAATGGGAAATTGGGGTTGCAGTCATTGGTATCGTACTTGGTGAGTTCTTCACAAACAGCCTGGCCCGAAGAGGTTGTGTCCTCTCCTCCTGCTCCTCCTCCTCATGCTCATGTTCCTCAGCTGTTTATTGTATAGCTGGCTGCAAGGGTTATCCCTTCACGATGGTGAGGGTGTGCAGCACTTTACGACGAATCTTGACACCCATGCTGCTGAGTACTGTAGGCCTTCTCCAGAGCGGTTCAGCCAGCAGAAACATTGTTCCAGCATGCCAATAGCCTGCTCCATTACATTTTGTGTAGCAGCATGCCTTTCATTGTGTGCATTCTGTGTACATATGTGTGGGTTTTGCACCAGCGTCATCAGCAATGTTGTCAAAGGATATCCCTTGTCACCCAGTAGCCATTCTTTGGTTTTCCGTGGTGCCTCAAATGCATCTGGCACAGTGAACTGCCATAGAATGAGTTACCATGACTGCTGCCAGGATAACGGGCATTGACCTGCATAATTTACTGCCTATGGTAACACATCAGCTGGAGATAGAGGGAATGGAATCCCTTTTGGTTCGATTATATGAAAAAGCTGATATGGGAATCGACAAAGCAATGTGCATGCAGCCACTGGCATCCTGCACCACATGGTATCCTGCAATCCTTGCAAAGTTGCATGCTCGCTCTGCCTGCTTCTTGCTGGCAAGAAAGAATGAAATGTAGTTACCGCTCAATGAAAAGAGAGAGTCAATGACCTCCCTTGCACAACAGTACACTGCAAATTGTGAGTGGTTATCAATATCTCCTGCACCAACGTTGAGCTCCAAAATGGCACGGTGACGTCAGATCAACACTGCACACTGATTGACATCATGACCTGCCTGCTCTGCATACTTCTGGTGGAGAGGTGGTGGCATAGTGGTAATGTTACTGAATGAGCAATTCAGAGGCCCAGGCTAAAGCTTTGGGAACATGGGGTTGAATCCCATCATGGAAGATGGTGAAATTTGAATTCAATTAATAAAAATCTGAAATTAAAAGTAAGTTTAATGGTGACCATGAAACCACTGCTGATTGTTGCAAAAACCCATCTGGTTCACTAATGTCCTTTAGGGAAGGAAATCTGCCATCCTTACCTGGTCTGGCCTACATGTGACTTCAGACCCACGCCAATGTGGTTGATTCTGAAATGCCCTCTGAAATGGCCTAGCAAGCCATTCAATTCAAGGGCAATTAGAGATGGGCAATAAATGCTGGCCTAGCCAGCAATGCCCACATCGCATGAAGGAACAAAAAACATTCACTGCAAACATGCTAATGCCTCACCAATATGGCATCTAGCACAACTCGCCTCAAAAGGCTAGGATAGTCTTCAGGACTGCATGTTTCAGTTTAAGGGCACTCAGAGTGTCCAAAAAACAGGTGCAGATAATCCCAATTTTGCACCAAATGACTATTCAAATGCAGCTTTAGAACTATTATAAGTGGAGATTGTTGGAAAATTCCTCCCTTGTCCTTTTTAATAGATTTTACAAACTAGAGACAGTAATGTGTCTGATGTTAATTTATTACTGCTTGGAAACTTTCATCTTAAGACCATACAGACTTGTACATACAGCCCGACGTCTGAACATTTTATGTAAAGAACTTTGCAGCATTTGTGAGTGGTGCTTATCCAAATCTATTCACACAACCTCGCTTTGAAGGTAGTCAAGGTTCCTAAAGAGCTTTGCTTCATTTCAGTCTTATTCTTTAAGGGTTCAACTTTATGAGGTGTTTTATGACCCTTGGTTCATTGAAGAGTTTGCTGGACAATGATGGGTGGGGTGAGTCTTCTATCCTATTACATTGTACCTTTGCTTTCTATCTTTGTTTTTCTTGAGTTATAGCCTTTATTGTACAAGCCTTTGATGTCTTACTGCTTGCAATCTCTATTGTAAAAGGAGCATATTTCCTTATTTGTACGACAGTAATTTCCTTCTTTCACTCGCCACAATGCTGTGATAACATGCTTTTTAGAAGTCTACAGGGAAGAAAGTGATTAACTCCCGTAACAGGTGTAGGGATTGCTGTACGCGATTAACCCATTCCATTGCAGGCAGCACGGTAAATTTGAGCTGTTTGCTGCTTTACATCATTGTTGCGTGCAGCCAGTGCTACCTGTGCTGACCCAATATTGTGAGTGGCTAACGCCACTTAAAGGCAGCCTGCACCTCTTAAAGCGAAGGTACATTCTGTTTGCAAGGAGTAGTGGGAGTTATTTGAAAACTGATTCTGTGTTCTGATACTTTAAGGAAAAGTTGAACACGCAAGAGGACCAAGGTTTTCAGATGTTGCACTGGCGGTCTTGGCAGAAGAGGCGAAAATAGAGAGATATCCTGTATAGGTCCACCAGACAGAGGCTCAGGAGGAAGTAGGAAGAAGTAGTGGTGGAGGCCAATGCCAGGTCTTTTGCACTAAAAACATGGATGTAGTGCAGGAAGAAGTTTAACAATCTCATACGAGTTGGCAAGCTGAGTGAGATCATCTTCAAATGGCATATCCTATCAACTGCATCATTATCCTCATCCACTGCTCCATTCACTACAACCCCATCACTCATCTACCAACAATATCTATCAATCAGTCCTCAACTATAAAATTCATATGCTTTACCTCACTCTCACACTCATATGAATATATGAATTAGGAGCAGAAGTAGGCCCTCTAGCCTGCTCCGCCATTCAATAAGATCTGTTTGTGTCTTGAATTCCACACTCCCATCTACCCCTGATAACCTTTGATTCCCTTGCCTAACAAGAATCTATCTACCTCCACCTTAAAAATATTGAATGACTCTGCCTCCATCACCTTTTGAGGCAGAGAGTTCCAAAGTCGCACAACCCTCTGAGAGAAAAAGATTTCTCCGCATCTCTATCCGAAAAGGGCGACCCCTAATTTTAAAACAATGCCCCCTAGTTCTGGACTCAGCCACAAGAGAAACATCCTTTCATAAATAAAAACAAGAAATGCTGGAACCACTCAGCAGTTCTGGCAGCATCTGTGAAAAGAGAAGCAGAGTTAACGTTTCGGGTCAGTGACCCTTCTTCGGAACTGACAAATATTAGAAAAGTCACAGGTTATAAGCAAGTGAGGTGGGGGTGGAGCAAGAGATAACAAAGGAGAAGGTGTAGATTGGACAAGGCCACATAGCTGACCAAAAGGTCATGGGGCAAAGGCAAACAATATGTTAATGGTGTGTTGAAAGACAAAGCATTAGTACAGATTAGGTGTTAACGGACTGAATATTGAACAGCAGCAAGTGCAAACCTGAAAAAAACAGTGGGTAAGCAAACTGAACAAACTAAGATGAAATGAAATAAATGCAAAAAAAAAATTGTAAAAAATGTAAAAAAGAAAAAAAGACAAAGTAACTAAAAATGAAAGTAAAATGGGGGGCTGTCATGCTCTGAAATTATTGAACTCAATGTTCAGTCCGGCAGGCTGTAGTGTGCCTAATCGGTAGATGAGATGCTGTTCCTCGAGCTTAAGTTGATGTTCACTGGAACACTGCAGCAATCCCAGGACAGAGATGTGAGCATGAGAGCAGGGGGGAGTGTTGAAATGGCAAGCAACCGGAAGCTCAGGGTCCTGCTTGCGGACTGAGCGGAGACATCCTTTCCCCAGCCACTTTGTCAAGACCATTCAGGATTTTATATACTTCAATCAAGTCTCCTCTCACTCTTCTAAACTCCAGTGAAAATAAGCCCAGTCTGTCCAACCTTTCCTCATAAGACAACCCGCTCAATCCAGGTATCAATCTAGTAAACCTCCTCTGAACCGCCTCCAACACATTTACATCCTTCCTTAAATAAGAAGACCAAAACTGGATACAGTACTTGAGATGTGGTCTCACCAATGTCCTGTATAACTGAAGCATAACATCCTTACTTATAATTTCAATTCCTTTCGTAATAAAGGATAGCATTCGATTAGCCTTCTTTATGACTTGCTGTACCTGCATACTAATTTTTGTGACTCATGCACTCGAACACCTCGATCCCTCTGCACCTAGGAATTCTGAACTCTGAGAACTGTTGTAAGCCTCGCACCCCCAACTGACAGCTAGCACACACTGGCAACTACTCAACCATGATAGTTAGATTACCCAAACATATTGCAGGGCACTTGCTGACACTTCCCTCTTTCCTGAAGAAGGGGTGGCACATAATAACAGGCAGTAGTAAAGATGTGGAAGATGACAAATGCGCCTGGATATTTGAACCCCCATGGAGGAGACAGTGCTAGACATCATGGGTAGGGCATCACTGAGGTTATGGCCACTGGTGGCTGAAGGGATCGATGATGAGGGTATCTGCGTAACTAATCCTCCTTTTCTCAACCCACTTCTCCCTTATCCCACAATCTCTTCTGATTCACATATTGCAGATGACATAAGCACACAATTCTTACTTTATCCTCTCCCTGCAACACAACACAATTCTTGTCCCTTTTTCATTTTAGATACCCAAGAACTGGAACCTTCCCACTGAGTGGAGGAAGAGCAAGTAGATAGTGAAGAGGAAGGGTCATCGTAACTTGCAGCCACCATACAGACACTGACACTGCATGTACTTTAGAGATTAGGATAGAGGCAGTATCTACATGTACTGAGACATTGGGAACAAGTGCACAGGTGCCAGGGTGGGAGGAAAGGATAGTACAGATGCTAGCTCGCTGGAGGGGCAAGATTGCACATTATTTCTGCTGCAGAAGAGTCAGATGAGAATTTTGATGGGCCAGGCTACAAAAGAAGGCCGATGGGTGTACACATCCAAATACGTGCTACACTGGAAAGTCTATCAGAAAGCTTAAGCACACTGTCAAGGAGCATAGAGGAGTTCAGCACCAACTTGACACAGGAATTTACACAAACTTTAGATTCCATTCTTTCCAGCGTGGAACGGGTGGTCACATCAATCAGTATACCCGTGGAACCAACCATGATGCAGCATCTGATGGCTTATATCACAACTTCCATTGCAGCACAGTTTCTATCAAAAGAGTGCTGCAATGGAATCTCAGACTGCTGCCTTGCAAGCTCAGATTGTTACTAACACAGCTCTGGATACCACTGTTCCAAGGGACTTCCAGGGCATCACAGCAGTCCATCAGTCGGTTCTCCAACAGGTCAGTAGGATTACTAAGGCTCTGTCCTGGTAGAGTGGCAGTGGCTCCATGGAGCGTGAATCTGCTTCCTTCTCTCAGGATGACAGCATCCCTGCTCCCACCCCTGTTGCTTTCATCCCGCCACGCTCTAGGCAGGGCACATGCACTCATCTCCCACCAGAAGTGCGCCACGTAGCATATTTATTTATTTATTTAGAGAAACAGCATTGAAACAGGCCCTTCGGTCCACCGAGTCTGTGCCGACCAACAACCCCCATTTATACTAACCCTACAGTAATCCCATATTCCCTACCACCTACCTACACTAGGGGCAATTTACAACAGCCAATTTACCTATCACCTGCAAGTCTTTGGCTGTGGGAGGAAACCGGAGCACCCGGCGAAAACCCACGCAGTCACAGGGAGAACTTGCAAACTCCGCACAGGCAGTACCCAGAATCGAACCCGGGTCCCTGGAGCTGTGAGGCTGCAGTGCTAACCACTGCGCCACTGTGCCGCCCTACATTGGGAAAAGATGAACAAGAGGCGTCCTTTACCCATGCCTGAAATAGGCATTAGACCCCTTGCATATGCTAATAAGGGCCCTAATGCCTGCTTGAGGTCCCCTCTCCAAAACTTGTTTGTCCTGAGGCAGCCCATGCCATTGTGGGTAGCGCTCAGGCAAACAAGCCCTATGGATTACCTGAAACAAAGAAGGTAAGTAATTTACTGGAATGTGGAATCCAGAGGAGCAGGAGTGCTCCTCCCAACCCCACATTAAAGGATCTGATCGTGCTCCCGGCCCCCACCCACCCATTGGTTGCCTCGCGTAACTACAGATCCCACAGTCTTGAAATGTAAGTATTCAAGCTCCACTGTCCCACAGAAGAACATAAGAAATATGAGCTTGAGTAGGCCTTTTGGACCATCGAGCCTGTTCCACTATTTACAAAGATCATGGCTGATCCTCAACCTCAACTCCACTTTTCAAGTGCTCCCCATATTCCTTGATTCCTTTACAATCCAAAAATCCATCAATCTCAACCTTGAATATACTCAACAACTGAGCATCCACAGCCCTTTCAGTAGATAATTCCAAATTTTCACAACCCTCTGAGTGAAGAAATTTCTTCTCATCTCAGTCTGAAATGATGGTACTCTTAACCTGAGACTGTGCTCCTTCGTTCTAGACTCTGCAACCAGGGGAAACAGCCTTTCGGCATTAGGAATTTCAGGGCCTTTGAGGCACACATTAAATATATGTTTTACTTTTACCTACACCAATCTCACAGCTGAAATATGATTTCTATTTTGTTTATTGATTTTCGGATTGTACCCGAAGCTTGTTAATCTAGCCAGAAAGAAAAGGTATATCATAAAGAGACAGGATTTATATGCATTTGGAAAGGCAAGGTCTGATTAGAGATAGTCAGCATGGCTTTGTGCGTGGGAAATCATGTCTCACGAATTTGATTGAGTTTTTTGAGGAGGTGACCAAGAGGACTGACGAGGGCAGGACACTGGACGTTGTCTACATGGACTTTAGCAAGGCCTTTGACAAGGTCCCGCATGGTAGGCTAGTCCGGAAGGTTTGAACACATGGGATCCAGGGTGAGCTAGCAAATTGGATACAAAATTGGCTTGGTGATGAGAGGAAGAGGGTGGTAGTGGAGGATTGTTTTTCAGATTGGAGGCCGATGACCAGTGGTGTGCTGCAGGGATCGGTGCTGGGCCCTCTGTTGTTTGTCATATATATTAATGACTTGGATGTGAATGTATTAGTGAATGAATGATTAGTAAGTTTGCAGATGACACCAAAATTGGTGGTATAGTGGACAATGAAGAAGGTTGTCTAAGTTTACAACAGGATATAGATCAACTGGGAAAGTGGGCAAGGGATTGGCAAATGGAATTTAATGCACAGTGGCGCAGTGGTTAGCACCGCAGCCTCACAGCTCCAGAGACCCGGGTTCAGTTCTGGGTACTGCCTGTGTGGAGTTTGCAAGTTCTCCCTGTGTTTGCGTGGGTTTCCTCCGGGTGCTCCGGTTTCCTCCCACAGCCAAAAGACTTGCAGGTTGATAGGTTAATTGGCCATTATAAAATTGCCCCTAGTATAGGTAGGTGGTAGGGAAATATAGGGACAGGTGGGGATGTGGTAGGAATAGGGGATTAGTGTAGGATTAGTATAAATGGGTGGTTGATGGTCGGCACAGACTCGGTGGGCCGAAGGGCCTGTTTCAGTGCTGTATCTCTAAACTAAACTAAACTAAACTAAGTGTGAAGTGATGCATTTTGGGAAGTTAAACCAGGGCAGGACATATACAGTGAATGGCAGGGCCCTGGGGAGTGTTGTTGAGCAGAGAGACCTTGGGGTGCAAGTACATAGTTCCCTGAAAGTGGCAACACAGGTAGACAGGGTGGTGAAGAAGGCGTATGGCATGCTTGCCTTCATCGGCCGAGGCACTGAGTACAAGAGTTGGGACGTCATGTTACAGTTGTACATAACGTTGGTTGGGCCGCATTTGGAGTACTGTGTGCAGTTCTGGTCGCCGCACTACAGAAAAGATGTGATTAAGCTAGAGAGGGTGCAGAAAAGATTCACAAGGATGTTGCCTGGTTTGGAGGGCTTGAGTTATAAAGAGAGATTGGATAGACCGGGTCTGTTTTCCCTGGAGCGAAGGAGGCTGAGAGGGGACATGATAGAGGTATATAAAATTATGAGAGGCATAGATAGGGTAGATAGCCAGAGTCTGTTTCCCATGGTAGGGGTGACTGAAACTAGAGAGCATCGATCTAAGGTGAGAGGGAGGAGGTTTAAAGGGGATCAAAGGGGTAAATTTTTCACACAAAGAATAGTGGGTATCTCGAATGAGCTGCCAGAGAGGTGGTGGAGGCAGGAACAGTAGCGACATTTAAGAGGCATCTGGACAGGTACTTGAATGAGCAAGGCATAGAGGGATATGGAATTAATGCAGGCAGGTGGGATGAGTATAGATAGGCACTATGGTCGGCATGGACGCGGTGGGCCGAAGGGCCTGTTTCTGTGCTGTACGACTCTATGACTCCATAAACACAAAGCCATTTTAAAGAGCCTTCCTGCAGCCGTTTCACAGGTGAACTATTGTCAGTGGACTGCTGTGGAGATGTCTTGTCAAATATAGTCACATTCTTATCAGTTAACCATACATAACGAACAAGCAGAAACTGCAAGTGAGAACGTACAGAATACTTAAAGTTCATCCAAGCTTCCTGTTAACTAAATGCTTGTCATGGGTAAACTGGTTTTACAACATTTGGAAGAACTCCAGAGGGTGTGGAAAATATCCAAATACCAGCACTGTGATAATATTCATTTCAAAAAGTCACCTAAAACTTTCGTCAGTAATGTTGGCTAAAATGCTGCCAAGTGTATCATATGGGTTTCGCAGCTTTATGCTTGTAGCAACTTTTTCAGCAACATTAGTGAATGGAAGAAAACATCTCAATGTATTGCAAGGTAGTAACACACTTTTAAGTCTGATTTAAAGACGTCTGCAAAGGTGACATGAAGTCCTGTGACATTGACCACAAGTCGTGGGAGTCAGTTGCCAGTGATCGCCAGAGCTGGCGGACAGCCATAAAGGTGGGGCTAGAGTGGCGAGTTGAAGAGACTTAGCTGTTGGCAGGAAAAAAGACAGAAGTGCAAGGAGAGAGCCAACTGTGTAACAGCCCCGACAACCAATTTTATCTGCAGTACCTGTGGAACAGTCTGTCACTCTAGAATTGGCCTTTATAGCCACTCCAGGCACTGCCTCACAAACCACTGACCACCTCTAGGCGCTTACCCATTGTCTCTCAAGACAAGGAGACCAAAGAAGAAGAAGAACATACAGAGGGTTTGTGATAATATTGTAAACCATGAGAACTCGAGTAGCTTATGTAAACCTGCCTTGTTTTGCATTATTTTCAAAGTTAGAGAGGCTAAAAGTCTTTTTTGTAGTAGAGAAATGGCCAGTAGTGAGCTTTTAAAACATTTCCTCCATCATGAAATTTCTCCCTCCATCCTAAATTCATGCTCAGGTTCAGTTACACTAGTATAAGCTATCCTCCAGTATCTTGCTTGAATTGCTCAGGGATGGTGAGACTAAGTTTACTGCCCCTACAGCCATCATAGTTGAGACCAAATATGCAGCTAAGTCCAGGCTGGGATCCAAATGTGGGACTTTCTGTCGTAACTTTTACCTACTGATCAACTGGAGAAAAGATCAATTTGGGAGTTCCTTATTTTGGAATGTTTGTACAGGATAATTTTGGCCAGGAGGTGCAAACAACACTATTTTCTATTTGCTGTTTCATGAATACAAAATGTGTGCCAATCAGCTACAAAAAAATTGAATATAAAAAGGACTTGTATTTATGTAGTGCCTTTCATGACCCTTGAATGCACCAAAATATGTTTATTTATGCTGGAAAGCATAAACGGGATTGGGCAAAGTCAGCATGTGTTTACGAAAGGGACATCATGCTTAACAAATCTAGTGGAGTTTTTTGAGGATGTAACTAGTAGAATAGATAAGGGAGAACCAGTGGATGTGGTGTATTTGGATTTTCAGAAGGCTTTTGATAAGGTCCCACATAAGAGGTTAGTGTGCAAAATTAAAGCACATGGGATTGGGGGAATATACTGGCATGGATTGAGAATTGGTTGACAGACAGGAACCAGAGAGTCGGAATAAACGGGTCTTTTGCTGGGTAGCAGGCAGTGACTAGTGGGGTACCACAGGGATCAGTGCTTGGACCCCAGCTATTCACTTGGGCGAGGGAACTAAATGTAACATTTCCAAGTTTGTAGACGACACAAAGCTGGGAGGGAATGTGAGCTGTGAGGAGGATGCAAAGAGGCTCCAATGTGATTTGGACAAGTTGAGTGAGTGGGCAAATGCATGGCAGATGCAGTATAATGTGGATAAATGTGAGGTTATCCATTTTGGTTGTAAAAACAGAAAGGCAGATTATTATCTGAATGGTGATAGATTGGGAAAGAGGGAGGTGCAACAAGACCTGGGTGTCCTTGTACACCAGTCACTGAAAGCAAGCATTCGGGTGCAGCAAGCAATTAGGAAGGCAAGTGGTATGTTGGCCTTCATTGCAAGAGGATTTGAGTACAGGAGCAAGGATGTCTTACTGCAGTTATACAGGGTCTTGGTGAGACCACATCTGGAGTATTGTGTGCCATTTTGGTCTCCTTATCTGAGGAAAGATGTTCTTGCCATGGAGGGAGTGCAAAGAAGATTTACTAGGCTGATTCCAAGGATGGCAGGATTGACAGATGAGGAGAGATTGGGTTGATCAGGCCTAGATTCACTAGAGTTTAGAAGAATGAGAGGGGATCTCATAGAAACCTATAAAATTCTAACAGGACTAGACAGGCTAGATGCAGGGAGGACGTTCCCGATGGCTGGGGAGTCCAGAACCAGGGGTCACAGTCTCAGGATATGGGGTATGCCATTTAGAACCGAGATGAGGAGAAATTTCTTCACTCAGAGGGTGGTGAACCTGTGGAATTCTCTACTGCCTTCTTTAAGGCAGTGGAGACCAAGTCATTAAATATATTCAAGAAGGAGATAGATATATTTCTTAATGCCAAAGGGATCAAGGGATATGGGGAAAAAGCGAGAACAGGGTACTGAATTAGACGATCAGCCATGATCTTTTTTGAAAGGCGGAGCACACCCAAAGGGCCAAATAGCCTACTCCTGCTCTTATTTTCTATGTTTCGACGTTACTGGGCTAATAATCCAGAGGCTCAGACTAATGCCCCAGAGTCACAATTCAAATCCCAGCACAGCAGCTGATGGAATTTAGATTAATAAATATAGAATTAAAAAGCTACTCTGAGTAATGGTGACCATGAAACTACCAGAAACAAAATGAGCCACAGTTGTGAAACGTTTATATTTATATACAATATATATATTTAGACCAGTGAATTTGCTGTGGCATTGCTTATCAGGGAATAAACTTTGTAAGGACTGGAATATTATACCCCATAAGCACAAGATAGCTGAAATAACACTGGGACTCTGCCGACACAAGTACAGCAGAGTCAAAACCACAGCTGCCCAAAATAAAGGCTGCCAACTCTATCCTAAACTATGCACAGAATGTCCTACTACCATGTAGCATGGTATACCTCTGCAGGATGTTGCATCTAATGTATAACATTCCGTACTTCTCAGAAAAGTAAGCAAATTTCATTTTCAATTACCATGTGCTGCTATGTCTGAAAAAACTTTTATCCTGCCTTTCAGACCGTAATGTATTGACACAGCTTAATCCCAGTTTAAGGGAGATTCTATGAATCATTATGTACTTTTGTTTGTGTAAGTTGCAAATTAATTCTGACAAAGGGAGGTTTCCCGTCTTTGGTGGAGTTCTGTGCTCTCTAGGACTCGTAAATATGCCACATGGAATGGTGATATAGTGGTAATGTTACTGAACTACTAATCCAGAGGCTCAGACTAATGCCCCAGAGACATGAATTCAAATCCCAGCATGGCAGCTGGTGGAATTTAAATTAATGTTGATCATGAACCTACTAGACGTCGTAATAACCCTTCTGGTTCACGAATGCCATACTTACCTGGTCTGGCCTACATGTGATTCCAGACCCACAGCAATGGGGTTGACTCTTAACTGCCCTCTGAAATGGCCTAGCAAGCCACTAGGTTGTACCAAACTGCTAAAGAAAAGCCAAAAAAAAAATAAACTGGGTGACCACCTGGATCAACCTCGGCATTGGAAACAGCAAAAGACACACCAGCCCAGATGACCCTGCAAAATGCTCCTTAGGGATTTGTACCAAAACTGGGACAGCAATCCCACAATCAAGTCAAACAACTACCTGTCAAAATCATACCGAACTGCCAATGTTCCTGACTCCTCCATCACCATCCCTAAGGTGATGACACAGTGCTATGCACTGGGGAGTGAGTGGCCCTGGGAGTCTTTAATATTGACTCAAAACAGGGGCAAGGAAACCTCCTGCTGATTATAACATACTGCCCTCCCTCAGCTGATGAATCACTACTCCTTCATGTTGAACGTAACTTTGAAGAAGCACTGAGAAGCGAAGGGACTTTATTGACCATTAATATGAGTGGTCCTGTAGGATCATCACTGGCCAAGCCCTGAAGGACATATTGGCCAGACTGGCCCCTGTGGCAGGTGCTGAGAGAACCAACAAGAGGGAAAAAACTATTTAACCTTGCCCTCACCCATCTACCTGTCGCAGATGCATCTGTCCATGACGGTATTGGTAGAACTGACCACCGCACACTCACTGTGGAGACGAAGTCTCGTCTTCTTACACAGCATACCCTCTAGTGTGTTGTGTGGCACTACCAACGTGCTAAATGGGATAGATTCCACAATCTGTAACCTTATGGCCCAGCATATCCTGTTGCTATCAAGCCAGGGGACCAACTCTGGTTCAATGAGGAGTGCAGGAGAGCATGCCAAGAGTAGCACCAGGCATACCTCAAAATGAGGTGCCAACCTAGCGAAGCTATAACACAGGACTACAAGCACTCTAAACAGCAGACGCAGCATGTGATCGACAGAATAAAGTGATCCCACAACCAATAGGTCAGATCAAAACTCTGCAGTCGTGTCACATCCAGTTGTGAATGGTGGTGACCAATTAAACAATAAACTGGAGAAGGAGGCTCAACAAACAACCCCATTCTTAATGATGGAGAAGCCCAGCACGACAATGCAAAAGACAAGGCCGAAGCATTTGCAACCTTCTTTAGCCAGAAGTGCCAAGTGGATGAACCCTCACGGCCTTCTCCTGATGTCGTCATCATCACAGATGTTAGTCTTCAGTTAATTTGATTCACTCCACGTGATATTAAGAAATGGCTCAAGGCACTGGATACAACAAAGCCTCTGGGCCCTGTCAACATTCCAGCTCTAGTACTGAAGACTTGTGCTCCAGAACGAGCTGCGCCCTAACCAAGGTGTTCCAGAAAATTGCCCAGGTATGTCCAGTCTGCAAAAAGCAGGATAAATCCAATTCAGCCAAGTACCACCCTATCAGTCTACTCTCAATCATCAGTAAATTGATGACGGTCTCAATGACAGTGCCATTAAGCAGCATTTAGAACTAACTTGCTCACCAATGCTCAGTTTGGGTTCCGCCAAGGCCACTCGGCTCCAGACTTAATTATAGCCTTGGTTCAAGCATGGACAAAAGAGCTGAATTCCAGAGGTGAGGTGAGAGTGTCTGCCGTTGACATCAAGGCAGCATTTGACCAAGTGTGGCATCAAGGAGCCCTAGCAAAACCGAAGTCAATGGGTATCAGGGGGAAAACCCTCCATTGGTTGGAGTCATACCTAGCACAAAGGAAGATAGTTGTGGTTGTTGGAGGTCAATCATCTCAGCCCCAGGACATCATTGCAGGTATTCCTCAGGGCAGTGTCCTATGTCCAACCATTTTCATCAATGACCTTCTCTCCATCATAAGGTCAGAAGTGGGAACGTTCACTGATGTTTGCAAAGTGCTCAGCATCAATTGCGACTCCTTAAATACTGAAGCAGTCCATGCCAACATGTGGCTAGACCTGGACTGGCTTGGGCTGATAAGTGGCAAGTAACATTTATGACACACAAGTGCCAATCAATGAACATTTCCAATAAGAAAGAATCTAACCATCTCCCCTTGATGTTATCATCACTGGATCCCCCACAATCAATGTCCGGGGGATTACCATTGACTAGAAACCTAACTGGACCACTCATATAAATACCATGGCTACAAGCGCAGGTTAGAGGCCGGAAATTCTGCAGCGAGTAATTCACCTCCTGTCTCCCAAAGCCTGTCCTCCATCTATGAGGCATAAGTCAGCAATGTGATGGAATACTCTCCACTTGCCTGGATGAGTGCAGCTCCAAAAACACTCAAGAAGCTCCACACTATGCAGGACAAAGCAGCTTGCTTGGTTGGAACCCATCCACCATCTTCGACATTCACTCCACAACCGGCACACAGTGGCAGCAGTGTGTGCCATCTATAAGATACACTGCAGCAACTTGTCGAGGGTCCTTCGACAGCACCTTCCAAACCCGCGACCTCTACCACCAAGAAGGATAAGGGCACCAGACTCATAGGAACACCACCACCTGCAAGTTTCCCTTCAAGTCACACACCATCCTGACTTGGAACTATATCGCCGTTCCTTCACTGTTGCTGGGTCAAAAACCTGGAACTCCCTTCCTAATAACACTGTGGGTGTACCTACACCACATGGACTGCAGCAGTTCAAGAAGGCAGATCACCACCAGCTTCTCAAGGAAATTACGGATGGGCAACAAATGCTGGCCTAGCCAGCAACACTTACGTCCCATGAAAGAATTTTAGAAAAAGGAACAGAATAGAAGGCTAGCAAAGAAGATCAAATTTGGAGCCCATGCAAGATGTTGGCCACATATGTCCTATCTTCATTTTCTTTCGACTTGCAGCAGACTGGGGTTTCCTTAAAGAGAAGGGAATATATAAGGAGAATATTTTTCTAGTCTCAAAGTATTGCTTTTTTTGAAGAACAAAATGATACTCTGACCAAGAACAAAAGCATCAATTTAATTTTAAACTTCCTCATTGATCCCACACACTTCCATGTTTCTTATGATAAACCTTATCAAATGCTTCCTGAAAATGGTTACATAAAATCAAGTGCATTAGCATTATTTATCACTTCAATTATATCCCAAAGAATTCTACTAAATACATAGACTACCTTCCACAAATCCATATGAGGTGGAGTGAATGAATTTATCCTTGGTAGATCTGCTTGTATTTTGTCACTATTGGTGTTTAATAAATGGGTCCATAATTATACATCTCTCCCCATTTTTAATTCCATTGATTTCTGGAAATAAAAATACCACAAAGTCAAGATCAATCCCTCTATCATAGTTGTGTTGTAAAGCTGACTTCACCACTATCCTTTTCGCAGTCCTTGCACACTTCCAATTTACCAATGTCTATGTGGGCAAATTGCAGAGATACACTTACGGAGAAAGTTGGAGAAAGAAATAGAAGGATATGCTGATAGGGTTAGATGAAATGGAGTGAGAGGAGGCTTATGCGGAGCTTGTATTCCACTAACGTTAATGGAAAGGAAAATCAGTCTTGGTGTATACTGGGTGATTAATTCTCGCTAGCTAAAGCGAACTGGCAAATTAGGTTAGGGGATAGATCAATAGAGATGCAGTGGCAGGCATTTTAAGTGGATATTTCAGAATACTCAGAATAGATACATTCCAATGAGAAAGAAAAATTCCAAGGGGAGGACCCACCATTCATGGTTAACTAAAAAAGTTAAAGATAGTACTAAATTTAAAGAAAAAGCATATAATTGCACAAAGATGGGTGGCAATTCAGAAGATTGGACAAAATATAAAAAACAGCAAAGAATGAGTAAAAGATTAATAAGGAGGGAAAATTAGAGTACGAGAGAAAGCTAGCTAGAAATATAAAAACAGATAGTAAGAGTTTCTATAGATATTTTAAAAAGAAAAGTTAAAGTGAGTGTTGGTCCTATAGAAAGTGAGTCTGGGGAATTAATAATGGATAATAAGGAGATGGCAGATGAATTGAACAGTTATTTTGCATTGATCTTCATTATAGGGGATACAAGTCACATCCCAGTAATAGCTGTAAATCAGGAAATAGAAGGGAGGGAGGAACTCAAGAAAATTACAATCACCCGGGAAGCGGTACTGAGCAAATTGTTGGAGCTATGGGCTGACAAGTCCCCGAGTCCTGATGGACATCATCCTCGGGTCTTAAAAGAAATGGCTAGTGAGATAGTTGATGCATTGGTTTTAATTTTCCAAAATTCCCTAGACTCGGGGCAGGTTCCATTAGATTGGAAAATAGCGAATGTTACTCCTTTATTCAAAAAGGGAGGAAGACAGAAAGCAGGAAACTACAGGCCAGTTAGCTTACATCGGTCATACGGAAAATGTTAGAAACTATTATTAAAGACGTTCTAGCAGGGCATTTAGAAAAATTCAAGGTGATCAGGCAGATTCAACATGGTTTTGTGAAAAGGAAATCATGTTTAACCAATTTATTGGAGTTCTTTGAAGAAATAACATGTGCTGTGGATAAACGGGAACTGGTGGATGTACTGTACTTAGATTTCCAGAAGACAATTGATAAGCTACCACATCAAAGGTTATTGCGGAAAATAAGAGCTCATGGTGTAAGGGGTAACATATTGACATGGATAGAAGATTGGCTAGCTAACAGGAAACAGAGAGATGGCACAAATGAGTCATTTTCTGGTTGGCGAGATGTAATGAGTGGTGTGCCACAAGAATCAGTGCTGGGGCCTCAACCTTTTACAATTTCTAGAAATGATTTGGATGAAGGGACCAAAGGTATGGTTGCTAAATTTACTGATGACACAAAGATAGTAAGAAAGTAAGTTGTGAAGAGGACGGAGGAAGGCTACAAAGGGATATAGATGGGTTAAGTGAGTGGGCAAAGGTCTGCAAATAGAATATAATGTGGGAAAATGTGAAATTGTCCACTTTGGCAGGAAGAATAAAAAAAGAAGCATATTATCTAAATGGTGAGAGATTGTAGAGCTTTGAGATGCAGAGCGATCAGGGTGTCCTAGTGCATGAGTTGCAAAAGCTTAGGATGCACATTCAGCAAGTAATTAGGAAAGCTCATAGAATGTCATAATTTATTGTGAGGAGAATTGAATACGAAAGTAGGAAGGTTATGCTTCAGTTATACCGGGCATTGGTGAGACCACATCTGGAATACTGTGTACAGTATTGGTCTCCTTATTTAAAGAAGGATATAAATGTGGTGGAAGCAGCTCAGAGAAGGTTTACTTGACTAATACCTGGAATAAGCGGGTTGTCTTAGGAGGAAAGGTTGGACAGGCTAGGTTTGTGTCTGCTGGAATTTAGAAGAGTAAGAGGCGACTTGATTGAAACATATATGAGCCTGAGGGGTCTTGAAAAGTGGATGTGGAAAGGATGTTTCCTCTCGTGGGAGAATCTAGAACTAGGGGTCACTATTTAATGGAGTCGCCCATTTAAGGCAGAGATGAGAATTTTTTCTCTCAGAGGGTCGTGAGTCGTTGGAACTCTCTTCCTCAAAAGACAGTAGAATCAGTGTTTTTCAATATTTTTAAGGCAGAGGTACATAGATTCTTGATAAGCAAGGGGGTGAAAGGTTATCGGGGGTCGGCAGGAATGTGGAGTTGAGGTTACAATCAGATCAGCCATAATCTTGTTGAATGGCGGAGCAGGCTTGAGGGGCCAAATGGCCTACTCCTGCTCCTAATTCATATGTTTGTATGACGTTACCTATTTTATACCATCATCCAATATTGAAATCACCCCCAAGAAATGTTACTGGGAGTTGAGCCAATCCTAGCCTTCTTCATACTCAATACCAGATTATTCGCTATATTGAGACTGTGATAACTCTGTCTCTCAAAGTCCTGTCACTTACATTTTCTTTTTATCTATCTCTATCTTGCACTCTTAATGCAAGAGCAAGAATGGAAGAAAGTGGCACTCTTCAATATAGAGCCAGATTGGCAACTGGAAGAGGGTCTATGGAGGATATTGACAATGAGGGATGAAACTCAAAACTACATTGCAAGAGCAGGAAGGGAGCTTGGTGGCATACAGGCTGATATGTCAACTGATTCACAAGACTATGATTGTCATTAACATTTAAAAAATGACTCAAAATACCTGTTGTTATGAATATAAATATTGGTCATGTTATGTTAATCTAAGTATACTCTCCCAACTAGTGAACTCTGAATTGTCTAGCCTTTGGCCCTTTGTTCTCCATGACACTTCTACCAATCTACTTGCTACCAAACTGCTCAATCACAGCCTCACCTCTGCCTTTGGTGCCCTTATCCCCAGTAAAACACTGCATTAATCTCTCCCACCTGGTCTTTTTCCTTGGGATGGATGTTCTCTTCATTTCCTTAAGAACAACAAGAACAATACCTTATTTTTAAATAGGGTCTTTAACGTAATGAACCATCCCAAGGTGCATTAGAGGAGCATTATAAAACAAAGTATGACACTGAGCCACAATAGGGGATATTAGGTCAGATGACCAAAAGTTTGGTCAAAGAGGTGGTTTTAAGGACTGTCTTAAAGGAGAAAAGTGAGGTGCAGAGGTGTAGGAAGGGTATTCCAAAACTTGAGCTTAGGCAACTGAAGGCACAGCTACCAATGGTGGTGCGATTAAAGTCAGGGATGTGCAAGAGGACAGAAATAGAGGAATGCAGATATCTTGGAGGGTTGTGGGGCTGAGGAGATTACAGAGATATGGAGGGGCAAGATCATGGAGGGATTTAGAAACAAGGATGAGAATTTAAAATCAAGATGTTGCTTGACTGGGAGCCAGTGTAGTTCAAGGAATGGAGATTTGAATGTTTATGGTGCACAACAACTTTAGCCTTTCATTGGCAATTCTGGCTAAACCACATCAAGTGGTTTTGTGCTGTTTTCTCCTCTGCTCAAAGTGTTCACTATTCCAAGAGAATCCTGGAATGCAAAGGTAACCCCAGCTTCTTTTCTCCACTACTAACCATCTCCTTAAACCCCTTTCCCGGATCTCCCTGCAACTCCAGCAGTAAGCATGAGGAGCTCATTGCACTTGTTTGCTATTACGATTGAGACCATCTGTTTAGCTACTTCTTCCACATCCCTCACTTCTCCTTGCCCAACAATCCAAGTTTCCCCCAAAGTTCCTCCCTTCTATAGGCCTGGACTTGCAGTTTTCTCTAGTTTCTCTCCCATTTCCCGCCATCCCCGGTTCGAGCACTTCCTGTCCACGAGACCCATCTCCTACTCTTGCAACGCTATTCCCATTAAACTGCTGGCCATCCAATTTCCCTTACCTGCCCTCATGCTAGCTGATATTGTAAAGAAGAAACAACAAATAGGTGAAAAATAGGAGGGACCAAGGATAGATCCTTGGGGCACTCCAGAGATAATGGTGTGGGAGCAGGAAGAGAAACCATTGTAGATTTGCTGGCTATGACTAGATAGGTAAGAGTGGAACCAGGCAAGGGCAATTCTACTCAGCTGGACAGTGAAGTAGAGGCGTTGAGGTAGGATAGTGTGGTCAAACATGTCAAAGACTGCAGGAAGGTAAAGAAGGCTGAGGCATGATAGTGCACCCATCCTAATATCTCTTTCTTTAGCTCAGTGTCAATATTTGTCCGATTATGCTCCAGTGAAGCATCTTGAAATGTTTTACTATGTTAAAGGCATTATAGTAATGCAAATTCTTGATATTGTGCTTTCGTCTGTCACCTTAGATACTCTGAGAAGATACGATCATTCTTTTTCTCTGGTAGTTAACTCAGCTTAAGAAATGGTGACCTCATCATGTCACTGTACTTTAACTGCTGGGTTTTTGGTGGCCTTAGGCCTCCCCCTCAGCCCCCAATCATGGCAGTGATGACCAGTAGGACCCAACAGAGAAAGCTGGCCACACACACAGACCATGACAAGAAGAGGCTCTTCTGAGTCCCCCAAGTAAGCCTTGGGACTCCTCTGGCCTGAGCTTCACTTCTTCTGCTCACCAATCATGATCGTCTCCTATATCAACATACCATAGCACTGGGAACTTCTCCCTTGGGTTCCAGCGATGGCCTCTAGCTGCCCCGAAATCCTGTTCACATCACCTCGACAGGTTCGGTGAGTCCTGCTTCTTACATGGGAATGAGCCCGGGGAATTAAAATGGCCCAAGCCTCATGCTGGCATCATCATGGGCAGTTCCCGCCCAGCCCACATGTTCAGCTTGCATCTTGAGTTCAAATCTGGCCTGTTTTGCCTGTCACATACATGTCAGTCTTGTCTTTAAGTCTTGGAGTGGTGGTGGCATTTTTGACTCCTACATGTGGATTTCCTCTGACAAATAAACCAAACTAATATTTCTGCTACTAAATGATACTTGTAGATTGATTCTGATAAATTTGCAACCTTATATCAACTGAAGCTTTGTAAAACACAGGATTTAAATTTAAGAAAAAATTCCAAATTGTACTATGCCACTAAAATAAACTCACTTTGCAGTTTCAATTAGGGTACAGGTGTCTTTTGATCCACAAAAAGGTCAATGAGTCTAATAGTCCTTTCTTTGCATTGAAAGAATGAAACCTATTGCTTCATATCTGGGTGACTTTTTAAGGCTCATGTTAAGAGGATGTCAACCTTAGAAGATATGGCATTAGATAAAACAGCCCTAACAAGTCCCATGCTAATAATAATGTGAGATCGGTGTTATGACAAAACCCTAGAGAAATACTACATATGGTGCAAATTGTGACAAGCCCTAAAGCACACGTGTGTAATGTAAGGAAAGCAAATACAGTGCGTGCCAAGGATCTGTTTCTTCTAGGTCCTAGGACTAGCTGTTGGAGGTGCAGAAAATGCAGAGCTACTTTCTATTGGCTTTCTCACTAACCCCAGTCACCACAGGCATTCTGGTATGCACACAAAGAAGAGTGGTCACAGATCTCTGCTTCAGTGTCACTCCCCTGGTTTCAACATTGATATAAACATGCCTTTGAATGAACTCTTAATATTGAGCATTTATGATTCCTGACGCAACATGTTTGGCCAAGGGCACAGTCTTGCACAGAAGCAGGAAAATGGGCTATTTAGCTATTACAACACACACTTAAATGATAGAGAATGATTAGGGATAGAAAAGTGAAAAGGTTTCTTCCTCATTTCCATTTCCTTGTGCTCTGATATTATTTTAGACTCATAAAGCTACTTCAGAGACAACCTGAACAACATCTATTGATTTTGAATGTTGTGCTTCGCAAGGTGAGACATATCATGCTGGGATGAATGGAGATTACAAAGCAAAATAAGGAATTTTGGAAATCCAAAATAAAAAAGCCTAAATGCTCTCAGTAGGCACCTGTTACATTGCCAGCTCATGTCGGAAAATAACAGGCAGCATGCCCCCATTTAATGATTAAGTGTTGATGGTAGGAGAGATTCCTCAATGTCATATATACTCAGAAAATTACCCCCACAGTCAGTGGTAATTTGCGGTGGGCCCTTCTCAATGTCACGGGTTGAGGCGGGCATCTACCTGCAGAATTGTACCGGCCACCGCGCCGCAACCCACGGCTTCGAGGGGCAGGTAAAATTCAGCCCTATATAAGTGAACACTGACTTGCTTGGGATGCCCTCTCACACCAGCATTCCTGAGAGTAGCCCTGAAGTTACGCATTAGTGGCAATTGTGACCCTCATGCAAACATGAGTAATTCTGGTCTGGGCTCATACATGAAAAATGAACACTCTGGCAGCTCATACTTCAGCATAGGGAGAAAATTAAGGGAGAAAGGAATAATAACATTTTTTTACGTTTTTTTTGGCTTGCAGGTATTGCTTGTGCAGGCTACAGTGACCAAGGAAGATACTCACTCAAAGTTTAAGAGTCTATTCGGTGAATACTTAAGTATTCCAATTTGGCAGCTAATGACAGGAAGGGAAAGTAAATAGTGGTAGTTTTCCACTGCATCATTGGCCAAATTAAGTAATCCAAAGCAAAACACTGTGGATAATGGAAATCTGAAATAAAACAGAAAATGCTGGAAATACTCAGCAGGGTAGGCAGCATCTGTGGAGAGAAAAACTTAATACTGGACAAGTCAAGTCTTCTAACTTTCCAGCTTGATTTGAGTTGGGGATTCAGAGTGTGTTGTCAAAATGCTCTTCCCTTGTCAACGTCATGCTTTTATTTTTCAATCTGTTCCCAGTCTCCTGTAAGCCATGCGAGGTCATTTGTGAAATGGAGAGTTTGGTGGCGAACAGGGATAACTAACATGGCTTTAGGAAATGTAAGTTTAACTAACTTGATTTAATTACTTGTAGAAATGAATATAATGGGGAGTAAATGCTGAAATGCTGAGATTGGTAATGGGAAATGCAGTCTGAAGCTTAGATTGTCAGAGATAGTGAGAAAGTTTCCAGCACTTTTCTTGAATTTTCCTCATTTTTGAAAAAAAACTTTCCCAGAAGGACAGCATTGCTAAGGGGAGTGTTGTATAGTGTGTAAGGCAGCACCACTGACAAGTTGGCATGGACTCAGTGGACCCACTGATATTTTTTTCACCCTTCTTTTCATATGTTTTATGGAGCTCTTCTGCAAATTTGGCACAAGATAAGGGGGTTAGTATCAAATTGTGAAATTGCTGAATCATTGGGTGTGCTCTGCCCTCGGCTGAGTAACGATCAGGTTGTTTATATCAGTGAGTGCATCTGCATACCAAAAAAATATGTCTGTTGTCCATGACGCTCACAAATCAAAGTGTCTTTAATTCAGCACCCTAGTCTCAGCAACTCCTATAAGCCAATTTCTCTGATGCCTTCTGCACTAAACTTACAAATGGTAGTAACCGAAGACAGAACACAAATAGGAACTGTCTGCAAAAGTGCATTTGCTGTACCTATTATGATTGTTTAACGAGGAAGCTGAGTCGTGAATCAGCGTCATAGGCATTTGGCTCAATGATGTGCACCAGAGCACGTTATGTCACCGATGTGTTTTGCAAACAATGAAATATTTGCCAAACATTTCCTTTTAATGGTAGATATAATTTTTTTAAAGTTTGATTGATGGAAGTGGTCTTGATGATGATAGTCCACAACATCTTACCATTGTTTTTTTTACTTGACCTTTAACAGGAAGATGTTCATAAATGTACACAACGGATTAACATTCAACAGGCGACACACCCAGTGGTATTTGTATCCGCGCATTTAAGTGTTTAGGGCAGATCATAAATCTACACAATGCCAGTAACTAAAACCTAATGTATTCTGAAATAAAAACAAGAATGCTGGAAATACTCAGCAGGTCTGGCAGCATCTGTGGAGAGAGAAGCAGAGTTTACGTATTCTGTATTCTGATTTCAATGTGTCATTTTCAGAATAGTTCTGGTATCTGTTGATTGCATTTCTAAAAAAAACCCAGATCTCTCATTGTTTTGCTTATTCATTAAGCAAAGTTCATCTATTCCACATGTCTCCATTGCTGCTTTATTTAGTCTTTTAAACTGTAAAGAAACTCATTTATGTAGATAGGAAAGGAAACTTGCCAAGCGCCTGTAAAAGGTGAAAGATTAAAAAAGAGATTTTATATTTGGTGATCCGTTTTCTGGATCCTTTCTCAAAAGTCGTTCTCCCACTTTGCAGAGATTTTTTAAGGAAACAGAGAAATTACAAATGTAGATCAGCAGTTACCCGCTGTATAATGAGCAACTGGTACAAAGGGAAGATGAAAAGGTTAATTTTAAAACATTCTGGTCTTGGCAGTGAGCAGACTGATCCAATCAGTTCCTTATGTGGATTTTGGAAATGAAGTCACAAAATTCGGCTCTATAGTGCCAGTATTTTCAGCACTACGGGTGCTGTTTTGCATCCAAAATGACGTCCACACTATGTGCTCCACTTCTAATGTGGGCTGAATTGCACTTCATTTTGGGGAGGTCAGTAGTGCTGACACCAAGAGATGCACTGGATGTATGCAGACTAGGCAGATTGTGACATCAGTCAGCGGGTAACACTGATTTGTCTCTAGTCGTGCCATTTTCAACCTGAATGCTCCAACTAATGCTGTCTCTTATTCTACCATAGCTGAACATGTGTTCAGCATCAGGAAGGCCCCTCCCCACCCACCAACCAGTGCTATTTAAAGGAATCATCAACCACTTTCAGGTCAGCTGCTGATTGATTTCTACTGGCTGCTGCTAAGTTAATACAAGTGTTTGGTGGTTTATACTGTCAATTAAAATTGGTAAAGTCTACAGGGAGTGATGTGGCATGTGGTGAAGCCCTTGGTTTTTACTTCAAGAGTTCTTCCCCGACCATTTGGTCCCAGTCATGGGTGCATTAGTTTCCATCCCCCTTGGCCTGCAGCATGACAAGGAGAATGACAAGAGAAGGGCTCTCAGCAGGAGACCATATCCACCCAATGTCTTCAGGGAGTATTTCTCCTATTTCAACATCAGCAAGGAAAAGTGTGTTAGACACCTCCATTTCACTAAGGAGGTGCTCACTGAAATCTGCTATCTCTTCCAGGCAGATGTGCAGCCTTAGAGCAGATCCAGAATAGCACTGCCAGTGGTTGTGAAGGTGACCCTAGCCAAGGATTTTTTCATGTTGGGATCCTTCCAGGCTGGAGTAGGGGACATCTTCAACATCTCCCAGTTTGCCATCCACTGTTGTGTAAGGGAAGTGTCTGCTGCACTGTATGAAAAGAGAGGAATACATTGCATTCTCTCTTTCCAGAGACAAGCAGATGGAGCGTGTTAGTGGTTTTGCCAAGACAGAAGACTTCCCCATGGTGCAGGGTGGCATTGGTTGCACACACATTGCTTTGTGGGCACCACACCTAAATTCAGAGATGTACTGCAACTACAAAGGGTTCCGCTCCCTCTGTATGCAGCTGGTGTGTGACCATACTCAGCACATCATGCAAGGGAATGTCCAGTATCCTGATTGCAGTCATGATGCCTTTATTCTGCGCCAGTCCACTGTGCCATCAGCATTTGAGCCACCACGAGAGAACAGAGGGTAGCTACTGGGTAACAAAGGATATGTGGCTTTTTGACTCTGATGTGCAACCCATGATCACATGGGCAGCATGCATGTAACGACAGCGATGTTGTCACACAAAAAGTCATCAAGCAGATCACTGGGGTGCTTAAACGACGATTCCATTGCGTGGATCTCCCTGGAAGAGACCTGGAGTACTCGCCAGAGCACGTGGCACGATTCATCGTGGTCTGCTGGATCCTGCACAGTCTCGCCATCATGAGGGCACAACCCTTGCCATCAAGTATAAGGCGAGCAGCTGAAGAGGAGGAGGAGGCAACCAATACATACCATATCTGGCTGGGCTGTCCGTGACTGGCTCATTTGACTGCAATACTGGTGACTACAACCCTAATTCCAAAATCAAAAAAATCACACACTTACCATGAATCATCACAGTGTCCTCTTGGTCACATGCTGAAATAAAAATCACATTAAACAAACATTCCAAACTAATTTTATCCAACAAACCATCCAATATTTCATATAAAACTCAACTAATCATCTTTATGCATTCTCTAAGTGCCTGTTTTCTGTGTGCTTTTGGCTGACCTTGTGCTCTTGCCTAGCCTAGTGCTCCTACGCAGTGCTACCCCAGTGGCTGCAACTTGGCTGGTGGAAGATTGCTGACTTTCAGTGGGGAAGACTGCAGATGGTCCTGCAGGTCAACCTTGTGTATCTCTGGCCCTAGAAAGCTTGGTTTTGGCATGCATCACCACGGCATGGGCGGCAGCTGCTTGGGCTGGTTGGCTGACAGGCAACAGCACTGGTGGAGTGGCAGTGGTGGGACGACAAGTGCTAACATCCCAAGAGAGGACTGCAGGTTCATGCTCCATGGAACCACTGCCACTCTCCCAGGGTGACACTCAGCAATTCTGGTAATCTGCTGAAGCACAAATTGCTGCAAGACCCTGGAAGGCCCTTTGAGCACTGGCACCCACAGCCATGATGACAGCAGTCTGACCTTGCATGACTTCAGTCTGAGCTTCCACTGTAGCACTCAAACTTCAGGCGGTTGCTGCATTTACTGTAATGGAAACTGAGACATTGGCCATCAGATGCTGCATAATGGTTGGACCGGCAATCGTTCTCAAGGAGTTGGCCATTATTTCCATGCTGGAAAGGATGGGCTCCAAGCTCTGCACAAAGCCCTGTGCAAGGGTGGAGCAGGACTCCTTCATGCACTTTGACAGTGACCACAGGCTTTCAGTCAGGCCTGCCCATGCACCAAGCCTTTCTGTGTGTATGTCCAACAGCCTATTTTTGTATGCTGCCCATCAAAGTTCTCATCGGAGTCCTCTGCAGCAGAACTCACCCTTCAGCGAGTTACCACCTGCGCTACCCTTTCCCCCTGCCCTGGCTGCAGGCCACTCCTGCCCGGTGTCTCACCACATGCAGATCCCATATCTAAGATACCCTCCAAAGTACAAGCAGTGCCAGTATTTGAGCTGTGGCTGTGAGTGTCCAAGCGAATGACAGTGTTTCTTCATCATCACTTCTTGCTCCTGCACCACTGCCTGTTCAGGTTCCTGGATATATAAAAGAAGAAAGCACTAGCGTCAGGTTGTGGTGAGGGAAGAGGAGTAAAAAAGCAGTGCATCCTTAAATTATCTGCAGTTTGTAAATCAGAACAGATTCTGGGATTGAGAGTTGGGGTGGAATGGGATGTGAGAAGACAGATTAGGTATGAACATACCATTATCTTCAATTGTTTCAGTCCTGCCACTGACCATGGCCTCAATCATAGCCACTCTAATGATAGTGAGTACCATTTCCTCAATCGGGGTGAAGAGATGCCACATGCCTATTCCCTGCCAGTTAGCTGCTGCTGCCTGTGGTTGTGCATCACCCTGTTCTGCAAGAGGGAAAGAAATGTGTCAATGAGTGTGGTGCAATGATGTGGCTGTCATGGTTGAATAGTTGACAATGTGTACAATCTGTGAGTTGTGGGTGTGGTTCTTGCAGCAGTGTAAGTGTTTGGCATTTGAGATTGATTCACTGAACTTGCAAAGTCATTAAACTTCTTCCTTCACTGCATCCAGGTCCGTAGGGCTACGCTGCTTGCACTGAAAGCGATGGCTATCTGGTCTGACTGCCTTTGGAAAGTTTGTCCAGAGGGCCTCCTGGCTCACTGTGGATACAGGACATCTCTCCTCCTGTCTATCTCTTGCATTAAGGCCTCCATCTACAGAGAATATTGGAGCACACTCTCTGCTCTGTAGTGCCATATCTACACCTCTTGCAGGTCAGACACTCTTCCCAGCCACTTCCAGCACCTGCTGTAGCCAGAGTGCATCTGCCCTTTAAGAGGATTTAGTGCATTTAGAGCTGGGCTGCACGCTACAATCATTTCAATTAACAGGCAGCATGAAGTTTGTGTCAGAAGGAATGGGTGCAGGTTAATCCCGCATCATGATCCCTGCACCCATTTAGATGGGCTATTGAATTTTGCCCCCAATTATTTCTGCAAGTCCCGCTTTTCTGCCCACTGGTACAGGATGGAAAAGGCTAGTTTGTGTTGTTGCAGTTGCTGTTCCTTAATTTGTGGGGAAGGGTGGTGGGGGGGTTGGCGGAAGAGAAGGAACTTATCTGCATTATTTAACCTTGATGATCAAGTCACCCCAGTAAATCACAAACAGGTTTTTGCTCCATTCCTATGGTTGGGCAGTTATAGGCTCACATTTATGCAGTACAAAGAAATGTCAGGATGAGTATTAATATAAGAGGTGAGAGTGACTCACTTCCGGACGTCGATGGTTGGCACTGAGGAAATGGCTTATTACCTGCACCAGCTTTCCACCCCCCCCTCCCCACCCCCTTTACCCCCTTCCACCACCCCCCCGTCCCCTTCCCTGCTCCACCCTCTCAGCTCACCCCCTCACAACCCCGTCCTAGCCCACCCCCCCTCGCACCATCTTCCCCCCGCACCCCCTTCCCCTGCACCCCCCCACCCCCTTACAGCTCCCTTCCCAGCTCCCCCTCGCACCCCCCCTCCCTCTACCCCTCCCCCTTGCATCCCCTCCTCCCACCGACACCATCCTACACCTGTGTAGGGGCCCCAACTGCCCCACTGCCTTGTGAGCGTCTCGGGAGAGACCAAGGCTAAGGGAGTAAACCCTAACAGATAATCCGGAGCGGTACCCCGTAGGTGGTCATATGTCACCTTTGGCATGTTTCAGGCAGTTCCTGCAGCCATACTGGTGCCAAACGTCGTGCCCTGCACTCCTTTGGACCCCACCAGAAAGGCCAAGAGGGGGGTTTTGACGACTGGGCAACTCTCAACCTCCATAGATTTGCCCAGGCATGCGCCATGGAGAGGTCACTCCATAGTTGCCTCACAGCGACTGAAACAACACGGAAGGCAGCAGTTACGGGTTATAAGTCCAGATAAATTGGCGTAGAAACTGGGCGCCACGGGTAGCCTTTGTCGGAGGGAGAGGTCATTGCACCTCACTGGACAGCTACCGCCCGCCTCAAACCAGGCAGCCCCCGGTCAATAAGGTTCTGTCCCGCCACGGTCTACCTGCTTCAATGGGTGCTTGAAGCTCAGGGTCATTGCCCGAAAGGTGGACTGATACACCGCACCAAACAACACGAAAAAAGGAAAGAAGGTACCAGCCCTTCGCTTTGCAAGCTGGAACGTCAGAACTATGTGTCCTGGTCTGTCGGAAGACCTTACACAAATCAACGATTCTCGGAAGACCGCCATCATTAACAACAAGCTCTGCAGACTCAATGTAGACATTGCAGCACTTCAGGAGACTCGCCTCCCCGCGAGTGGCTCTCTAGCAGAGCAAGACTACACTTTCTTCTGGCAGGGCAGGGATCCTGAAGAACCAAGGCAGCATGGAGTGGGCTTCGCCATCAGAAACTCCTTGCTCAGCATGATAGAGCCTCCCTCAAATGGCTCGGAACGCATACTGTCCATCCGACTGCTCACCACCTCTGGTCCAGTACACCTACTCAGCATCTATGCTCCAACACTCTGCTCCCCACCTGAAGCTAAAGATCAGTTCTACGAGCAACTCCATTACATCATTAGCAGCATCCGCAACACCGAAAACCTATTCCTGCTGGGGGAATTTAAATGCCAGGGTTGGGGCCGACCATGATTCATGGCCCTCCTGCCTTGGGCGCTATGGCGTTGGAAGGATGAATGAGAACGGGCAGAGACTGCTTGAGTTGTGTACCTATCATAACCTCTGCATCACCAACTCGTTCTTTCACACTAAACCCTGTCATCAGGTTTCATGGAGGCACCCAAGATCGCGTTGTTGGCACCAGCTAGACCTCATTGTCACAAGGCGAGCCGCATTGTCACACGCAGCTTCCACAGTGCGGACTGCGACACCGACCACTCCCTGGTGTGCAGCAAGGTTAGACTCAGACCAAAGAAGTTGCATCATTCCAAGCAGAAGGGCCACCCACGCATCAACACAAGCAGAATTTCTCATCCACAGCTGTTACAAAAATTTCTAAATTCACTTGTAACAGTCCTTCAAAACACTCCCACAGGGGATGCTGAGACCAAGTGGGCCCACATCAGAGACGCCATCTATGAGTCAGCTTTGACCACCTACGGCAAAAGTGCAAAGAGAAATGCAGACTGGTTTCAATCTCATAATGAAGAGCTGGAACCTGTCATAGCCGCTAAGCGCATTGCACTGTTGAACTACAAGAAAGCCCCCAGCGATTTAACATCCGCAGCACTTAAAGCAGCCAGAAGCACTGCACAAAGAACAGCCAGGCGCTGCGCAAACGACTACTGGCAACACCTATGCAGTCATATTCAGCTGGCCTCAGACACCGGAAACATCAGAGGAATGTATGATGACATTAAGAGAGCTCTTGGGCCAACCATCAAGAAGATCGCCCCCCTCAAATTTAAATCAGGGGACATAATCACTGACCAACACAAACAAATGGACCGCTGGGTTGAGCACTACCTAGAACTGGACTCCAGGGAGAATGCTGTCACTCAGACTGCCCTCAATGCAGCCCAGCCTCTACTAGTCATGGATGAGCTGGACATACAGCCAACCAAATCGGAACTCAGTGATGCCATTGATTCTCTAGCCAGCGGAAAAGCCCCTGGGAAGGACAGCATTACCCCTGAAATAATCAAGAGTGCCAAGCCTGCTATACTCTCAGCACTATATGAACTGCTATGCCTGTGCTGGGACGAGGGAGCAGTACCCCAGGACATGCGCGATGCCAATATCATCACCCTCTATAAAAACAAAGGTGACCACGGTGACTGCAACAACTACCGTGGAATCTCCCTGCTCAGCATATAGGGGAAAGTCTTTGCTCGAGTCGCTCTGAACAGGCTCCAGAAGCTGGCCGAGCGCGCCTACCCTGAGGCACAGTGTGGCTTTCGTGCAGAGAGATTGACCGTTGACATGCTATTCTCCCTTCATCAGATACAGGAGAAATGCCGTGAACAACAGATGCCCCTCTACATTGCTTTCATTGATCTCACCAAAGCCTTTGACCTCGTCAGTAGACGTGGTCTCTTCAGACTACTAGAAAAGATTGGATGCCCACCAAAGCTACTAAGTATCATCACCTCATTCCATGACAATATGAAAGGCACAATTCAACATGGTGGCTCCTCATCAGAGCCCTTTCCTATCCTGAGTGGTGTGAAACAGGGCTGTGTTCTCGCATCCACACTTTTTGGGATTTTCTTCTCCCTGCTGCTTTCACATGCGTTCAAGTCCTCTGAAGAAGGAATTTTCCTCCACATAAGATCAGGGGGCAGGTTGTTCAACCTTGCCCGTCTAAGAGCGAAGTCCAAAGTACGGAAAGTCCTCATCAGGGAACTCCTCTTTGCTGACGATGCTGCTTTAACATCTCACACTGAAGAGTGCCTGCAGAGTCTCATCGGCAGGTTTGCGGCTGCCTGCAATGAATTTGGCCTAACCATCAGCCTCAAGAAAACGAACATCATGGGGCAGGACGTCAGAAGTGCTCCATCCATCAATATTGGCGACCACGCTCTGGAAGTGGTTCAAGAGTTCACCTACCTAGGCTCAACTATCACCAGTAACCTGTCTCTAGATGCAGAAATCAACAAGCGCATGGGAAAGGCTTCCACTGCTATGCCCAGACTGGCCAAGAGAGTGTGGGAAAATGGCGCACTGACACGGAACACAAAAGTCCGACTGTATCAGGCCTGTGTCCTCAGTACCTTGCTCTATGGCAGCGAGGCCTGGACAACGTATGCCAGCCAAGAGCGACGTCTCAATTCATTCCATCTTCACTGCCTCCGGAGAATACTTGGCATCAGGTGGCAGGACCGTATCTCCAACACAGAAGTCCTTGAAGCGGCTAACATCCCCAGCTTGTACACACTACTGAGTCAGCGGCGCTTGAGATGGCTTGGCCATGTGAGCCGCATGGAAGATGGCAGGATCCCCAAAGATACATTGTACAGCGAGCTCGCCACTGGTATCAGACCCACCAGCCGTCCATGTCTCCGCTATAAAGACGTCTGCAATCGCGACATGAAATCCTGTGACATTGATCACAAGTCATGGGAGTCAGTTGCCAGCGTTCGCCAGAGTTGGCGGGCAGCCATAAAGACAGGGCTAAGTTGTGGCGAGTCGAAGAGACTTAGTAGTTGGCAGGAAAAAAGACAGAGGTGCAAGGGGAGAGCCAACTGTGCAACAGCCCCAACAAACAAATTTCTCTGCAGCACCTGTGGAAGAGCCTGTCACTCTAGAATTGGCCTTTATAGCCACTCCAGGCGCTGCTTCACAAACCACTGACCACCTCCAGGCGCGTATCCATTGTCTCTCGAGATAAGGAGGCCCAAAAGAAAGAGAGAGTGACTGCCCTGGACATCAAGGCAGCATTTGACTGAGTATGGCATCAAGGAGCCCTAGCAAAACAGGTCAATGAGAATCAGGGGGAAAACCCTCCACTGGCTGGAGTCATACCTAGCGCAAAGGAAGATGGTTGTGGTTGTTGGAGGTCAATCATCTGAGCTCCAGGACATCACTGCAGGAGTTCCTCAGGGTAGTATCCTGGGCCCAACCATCTTCAGCTGCTTCATCAATGACCTTCCTTCAATCATAAGGTCAGAAGTGGGGATGTTCGCTGATGATTGCACAATGTTCAGCACCATTCGTGACTCCTCAGATACTGAAGCAGTCCGTGTAGAAACGCAGAAAGACCTGGACAATATCCAGGCTTGGGCTGATAAGTGGCAAGTAACATTCGCGCCACACAAGTGCCAGGCAATGACCATCTCCAACAAGAGAGAATCTAGCCATTGCCCCTTGACATTCAACAGCATTACCATCGCTGAATCCCCCACTATCAACATCCTAGGGGCTACCATTGACCAGAAACTGAACTGGAGTAGCCATATAAATACCGTGGCTACAAGAGCAGGTCAGAGGCTAGGAATCCTGAGGCGAGTAACTCACCTCCTGACACCCCAAAGCCTGTCCACCATCTACAATGCACAAGTCAGGAGTGTGATGGAATACTCTCCACTTGCCTGGATGGTTGCAGCTCCAACAACACTCAAGAGGCTCGACAGCATCCAGGACAAAGCAGCCCGCTTGATTGGCAACCCATCTACAAACATTCACTCCCTCCACCACCGACGCACAGTGGCAGCAGTGTGTACAATCTACAAAATGCACTGCAGCAATGCACCAAGTCTCCTTAGACAGCACCTTCCAAACCCACGACCTCTACCAACTAGAAGGACAAGGGCAGCAAATACATGGGAACACCACCACCTGCAAGTTCGCCTCCAAGTCACACACCATCCTGACTTGGAACTATATCGCCGTTCCTTCACTGTCGCTGGGTCAAAATCCTGGAACTCCCTTCCTAACAGCACTGTGGGTATACCTACCCCAAATGGACTGCAGCATTTCAAGAAGGCAGCTCACCACCACCTTCTCAAGGGCAATTAGGGGTGGGCAATAAATGCTGGCCTGACCAGCATCGCCCACATACCATGAATGAATAAAGAAAGGAGTCCACGATCAGACTGTACTCCATATTATCTATCTGTTAATGGTGCTTACACTGGTTAAGGTGTACCTCCTATTGAAATAATAAAAAATATAAATAAATAAATACAGCACCCAGTCCAGCAAAGCCTCAAATTTTAAATTCTCATCCTTGTGTTCAACTCCCTCCATGGCCTTGCCCCGTCCTATCTCTGAACCTCCTTCATTCCTACAACCCTGTGTGATCTCTGCATTCCTCCAATACTTACCTCTTGTGCACCCCCCACTCCCTTCGCTCCTGTATTGGTAGATGTGCCTTCAGCTGTGTAGGCCCTAAGTTTTGTATTCCCCCCTTAAGCATCTGTGCTCCTCTCAACTCCTTTAAGACGTTCCTTAAAAACTGCCTCTTTGTCCAAGCTTTTGGTCATCTGTCCTAATACCTATGGCTCAGTGTCAAATTCTGTCTGATAAAGAATCTGCAAAGCACCTTGGGCCATTTAATCAGGTAAAGGTGCCATATAAATGCAAGTTTTTGTTAAAGCATGTCAGGATGTCTCAAAAGGCTTCACACAATGAATATAGTTATTCTGTGCCAGTATCATCCCACAAACAATGAGACAAATGACCAGTTAAACTGTTTCTTTAATTCAGACTCTGGGAGAATGGTGTCCATGAACTGGTCCCCAACATTAACACTGCTCAATCTGGCTCCTTTTTCCTGGCAGCAGATGTGTAGACCTATAAAAAACTAATTCTACGAATCTGTCAGTAATAATGGATACAATTTAGCATTTTAAGGCCAGGAGTCAGCTCAGGGACATTGACCAAAATATGGACAGTATAAGTGTAGCTTTAATTTAGTTTTGGTGGCATAGGCTGAAGGAAGAAAGTTAGCAAAGATACCTGGAGAATGACTCACTCCTCTTCGATTAGGACCATGGGATTTCTGATCTTCACTAGAAGAGGCCAGCTTGATTTAGGTTTAGTATCTTAAGTGAAGCAAGGTTGCTTTGGCACATTGTGGAACTGCCACTGCAGTCCACTAAGAGTTAAACTCTGTAAACATTAAAACAAAAACAATGTCAAGAAAACATGCCAAATGAGCATTTTTAATTAATTGGTTGGAAACTTACATTAAATGTAAAAAAAAAGGAAAGCTGGAATACTACAAACAACTTTTACAAACACTTTGCCACAGCTAAAAATGGCTGTCATCATTTGCATTTGAAAACCTTGCACATTCTAAGGCATCAAAGTGGAGGCACATGTCTGATTAGCTTATACCCAAAGCAATGGCTTGTCCTATTGATTGAACTACCTGAGACTGATTTCATTAGCAAGGCATTCAAAGCTATCCTAAGTGAAGCAAGGTTGCTTTGGCACATTGTGGAACTGCCACTGCAGTCCACTAAGAGTTAAACTCTGTAAACATTAAAACAAAAACAATGTCAAGAAAACATGCCAAATGAGCATTTTTAATTAATTGGTTGGAAACTTACATTAAATGTAAAAAAAAAAAGGAAAGCTGGAATACTACATTAACATTGAAAGAGCGAATCCTCCAGGGGTGAACATTGACACCACGAAGCTTGAGAAATTGAAATTCATAAACTTAAATCTCATTAGAATACACAGAGTCATGTGACTGTCTGTCCATCTCTGTGAAAGCTGTGAGTTTCCCTTGGACAAGCAGACAAGCCAAAGACTCAATCTGTGCAGAAGCTGGAAGGGCTATCTCTCTCTCTCTCTCTGGAAGACCTGGTGTGGGGCGTGAGAAGCCTGGCTGCTAGCTGCTAGATCCAAGACAAAGGCACCGAGATAGAAGCCCTCTGTTCAACTGTCTCCAAGAACAACTACCAATGCAGAACTTCAGGGCCATGAGTTTAACCGGAAGACCACTAAAGTCACCAATCCCACAGACTGTGTATTATTTTTATTTGTTCTGGATTCTAATCCAACACAAATCTATTCCTCATCACTCTGTAATCTATTTGGGTGTGTGTGTGATTCTCGTGTTTGTGTGTGCGTGTGAAAGCATAACGTAATTTTATTACTTTTATTTAGATCGGGTTTAGACTTTTAAGTATAATAAACTCACCTCTTTCTTGTTTATACTCAAGAAATCCTGTTAGATTGATTGTTTGACGATCACCACAAAGATAAAAGGTAAAATACTCACTGAAGTGGTATGTACATCCACTGTTTAACAAAGGAATAAACCCTGTTGTGGTCAAATAAGAGGAAGGACAAGAGGGGAGCCTTGTGACCGCCCCCCACCCACCTAATTGTCGTAGAAAATTGGGGCCTCAAGTCTGTGGTCGAAACCCAACGAAAAACGAGAAATTCGAAGTGGGAAACCAAATTGATCCTGAGCAAAAATTTAAAAATTTCCATGCAGGTTTTCTTGTAGTTTTCACTGCTAGAGTACTAACATGTCCCCATTCGAGGCCAGTACCTTCCTAAGCCAGAGTGAAGAACTTGGACAAGGTAAGTCCAATCTACACTATCTATTCAAGAGTTGCGGAATGTAGCTGGGCAGTTAGGGATTACTATCCATCCAAAGGCTAGGAAACACGAAATCCTAAAACTTGTGGCCAGCCATTTTGCACTTGAAACTGACAAACAGGAGACAGGCCTAGAATCAAAAACAAAGTAACATTGGCTAAGGTACAAGTAGAACAGAGGAGACTAGAATTAGAATTCCAGAAGGAGAAAGAGCAGAGAGAGTTTCAGGAATGGGAGAAAGAAAGAGATTTCCTGAGAGCAAAAGAGGAGAGAGAATTCCAGGAAAGGGAAAAAGGAAGGGAGGAAAGAGGAAAAAGGAGGAAAGGGAAAAAGAGCTTTCCAAAGGAAGTTAAGACAGTTCAAACTAACTGGTGGGAGACCCAAATACCCTGTGAAGGCCAGCTATTGAGGGAGCTACCCCTAGCTCAGGACTGAGTGCTGAGCTCTTAAAGTTTTCCCAGTTGATCCCAAAATTCAATGAGGGGGATGTGGAAGCACTTTTCGTCACATTTGAAAAGCTTGCAAAACAGCTGAAATAGCCGGAAGCCAACCGGACTCTGTTATTGCAAAGCAAACTAACAGGAAAAGCCCATGAGGTCTATTCACTGATGCCAGGTGAGAGTTCAACAGACTATGAGATGACTAAAAATGCTAACCTGGGCGAATATGAGCTAATACCGGAGGTGTACCGCCAAAAATTCCGAACTCTCCAAAAGTAGCCTGAACAAACTTACCATGAGTTTGAATGTGTTAAGCAATTTGCTTTTGACCAGTGGATATGGGCACTCAAGATACAGCCTACATATGAAAACCTCAGAGGTGATCCTTCTCGAGGAGTTCAAAAACTCACTTCCCTTTTCCATTAAACCCACATAGAGTAACAAAAGGTTCCAACAGCTAGGTAGGCTGCAATTCTGGCTGATGAATTTATGCTTGTACACAAGCCCTTACCCCAAGGGAAACCCTTCCCTAATCACCCCACAAACCCGAAAAGGTGGGAGGGTGATAGGAGCCTGAACAGCCATGGGCGAGAAGGGAAAGCTGACACACAAGGGGCCCTCCTCAGGCCAAAAAAGATGGTGCTGAGAGCAGGAGAGACGCCCAAAGACCTGTGTGTTTCCAAACAAGGCAGGTCACCTTCGAGCTGACTGCTGGAAATTAGAGGGAAAACCTGTCGGACTAATCAGGGTACACCAGAGCAGTGCAGGACAAGGGCCCCTGCTGGAAAGCACAGCAGAGCAAGTTGTGGCTTTAACTGGCAGTAAAACCCACTAAACCTATCGCTGTGAGCGGAAAATACTTTAACAAAAATCCCTAAAAGTTACCAAGATTTTGTGTCCCAAGGAAAAATGACCCCATACCCCTCAAGTCAATCTGTGCAGAAGCCAGAAGGGCTACCTCTCTCTCTCCTGAAGACCTGGTGTGGGACATGCGAAGCCTGGCTGCCAACTGCCAGATCCAATACAAAGACACCGAGAAGGAAGCCCTCTGCTCAGCTGTCTCCAAGAACAACTACCAACGCCGAACTTCAGGACCACAAATTCAACCAGAAGGCACCAGTCACCACAGACTATTATTATTTGTTCTGGAGTCTAATCTAACACAAATCTATTCCTCATCACTCTGTAATTTATTTGTGTGTGGGTGATTCTAATATGTATGCATGAAAGTGTAGCGTAATTTTATTATTTTTATTTAGATTGAGTTTAGACTTGTAAGTATAATAAACTCATCTCTTTCTGCTTCGCTTTCCACAGATGCTGCCAGACCTGCTGAATGGTTCCAGCATTTCTTGTTTTTATTTCAGATTTCCAGCATCCGCATTATTTTGCTTTTATTTAAGTATTTTTATTTATTCAATCACAGGATGTGGGCATCACTGGCAAGGCCAGCATTTACTGCCCATCCAGAATTTCCCTTGAGAAGGTGGTGGTGAGCCGCTACAGTCCACGTGGTGAATGTACATCTACAGTGCCGTTGGGTAGGGGAGTTCTAGGATTTGACCCAGCAACGATGAATGAACACTGATAGGTTTCCAAGTCAAGATAGTGTGTGACTTGGAGGTGCTGCTGCTCTAATGAACCTGATGCCCTTGTCCTTCTAAGTGTTCAGGTCATAAGTTTGGGAGGTTTAAAAAAAATTGGGTAACAAGATTTAGACAGGTATAAAGAAATGTGTTTGAATAATTTATTTGAAATATTAAACAAGTAAGATTTGCAAACACAAACATCTAGCAAAAAACATTAAATTATCCACACTGCAGGCACTTTTTAATGGGGGACATTCTTTCAGTGGAACCCATCATGGATGATTCCAGTGTAACCCATCATTCGTTTTGTTTAAAAATGTCTTGATAATAGTTACTGGCTTGGTCGGTAGATCTGATATGATTAAAAATGAGAGTTATTGGGTCATGGGACCCTTTCACGGCCTTGTCCGTGGCCCTAGAAATAGTGGATGCACTGGATGGTCATCTTCCAAGATTCTACAGACTCTGGAACAGTTCCTACAGATTGGAGAGTAGCAAATGTAACCCCACTATTTAAAAAGGGAGGTAGAGAAAGCAGGGAATTATAAAGTCTAGAGTGAATGAATCTAGAGTCCATTATCAAAGATTTTATAGCAGAGCACTTAGAAAACAGTATCAGAATCGAGCAGTCAGCATGGATATACGAAAGGGAAATCATGCTTGACAAATCTACTAGAATTCTTCGAGGATGTAACTAGTAGAGCTAATGAGGGGGAGCCAGTGGATGTGGTTTATTTGGACTTTCAGAAGGCTTTCGAAAAAGTCCCACATAAGAGATCAGCATGTAAAATTAAAGCGCATGGGATTGGGGGTAGTGTATTGCGATGGATAGAAGATTGGTTGGCAGACAGGAAACAAAGAGTAGGGATAAATGGGTCTTTTTCCGAATGGCAGGCAGTGACTAGTGGGGTACCGCGGGGATCGGTGCTCGGACCTGTAGACCCAATAAAAACACATACAGTAAAAACACATTTAGCAAAAATACATAAGAACATAATTAAAACAAAGGGGGCCAGTAACACAACAATGAACAGTGTGCTGAAGCGGGATGAGTACAAAGGGGCACAGCACACATAGCCAAGGAACTGTAGATATGATTATAGAAAAGGTATTGAGGAGGATCCCAGAAACTAGGAGTCATCATGGACACCAGATATAATTAAACTCATAATAGACAATGGGAAACTGTGAAGCTTTGAACAGGTTCCCGCTGAGCCAAATAAGGAATTATCATTATGTCATTATACCAGACCCTTATGAGTAAGAAGGGCGGGTCTTAGAAACGAGATTTAACCCCTGACTGAAAGTGAGGAAGGTACGAGAACCCCGGGGAAGAACACTCGAGAAGATACCGAGCCAGGGGCTCAGAGAACAGATGAGCAGCCGCAAGTCTGAGACTGATCACCTCATGTCTTGACAGGTAGTATACTGTACAAGTAGTGAGAGCTTGTACTTTGATGATTTAGTGTGTGAATAAAATATTGATATACCTTTCACCAATCGGATTCCGTGGATTCTTTAAGAGTAGAGTGTGTGTTAGGCACAACAGACCCCAGCTATTCACAATATATATTAATAATTTAGATGAGGTAACTAAATGTAATATCTCCAAATTTGCACAGATGACACAAAATTGGGTGGGAGGGTGAATTATGAGGAGGGTGCAGAGAGGCTTCAGGGTGATTTGGACAAGTTGAGTGAGTGGGCTAGTGCATGGTAGATGCAGTATAATGTGGATAAATGTGAGGTTATCCACTTTGGTAGCAAAAACAAGAAGGCAGATTATTATCTGAAAGGGTATAAACTGAGAGAGGGGAATATGCAGCGAGACCTGGATGTTCTCATACACCAGTCGCTGAAGGTAAGCATGCAGGTCCAACAGGCGGTAAAAAAGGCAAATGGTATGTTGGCCTTCATAGTGAGAGGATTCGAGTACAGGAGCAGGGATGTCTTGCTGCAATTATACAGGGCCTTGGTGAGGCCACACCTGGAATATTGTGTGCAGTTTTTCTCTCCTTATCTGAGGAAGGATGTTCTTGCTATAGAGGGACTGCAGCGAAGGTTTACCAGACTGATTCCGGGATAGCAGGACTGACGTATGAAGAGAGATTGAGTCGGTTAGGATTATATTCGCTGGAGTTCAGAAGAGTGAGGGGGGATCTCATAGAAACCTATAAAGTTCTAACAGGACTTGACAGGGTAGATGCAGGAAGGATGTTCCCGATGGTGGGGGAGTCCAGAACCAGGGGTCATAGTCTAAGGATATGGGGTAAACCTTTCAGGATTGAGATGAGGAGAAATTTCTTCACCCAGAGAGTGGTGAGCCTGTGGAATTCGCTACCACAGAAAGCAGTTGAGACCAAAACATGGGATCAAAGGGTATAGGGAGAAAGCGGGAACAGGTTACTGAGTTGGATGATCAGCTATGATCATAATGAATGGCAGACCAGGCTCGAAGGGCCGAATGGCCTACTCCTGCTCCTATTTTCTATGTTTGTCCCTTCCTATCTCTGTATTATCCTCTAGCTGCATACCCATTTTTAAAAATAAGGGGTCGCCCATTTAAGACAGAGGTGAGGAGAAATATTTTCTCAGGGTCGTGAGTCCTTGGAACTCTCTTCCTCAAAAGGCAGTGGAAGCAGAGTCTTTGAATATTTTTAAGGCACAGGTAGATAGATTCCTGATAAGCAAGGGGATGAAAGGTTATTGGGGGTAGGTAGGAATGTGGAGTTGAGGTTACAATCAGATCAGCCATGATCTTATTGAATGGCAGTGTGGGCTTGAGGGGCCGAGTGGCCTACTCCTGCTCCTAATTTGTATGTAACCCTCCAAGGTATCTGTGTTCCTTCAGTTCTGGTCTCTTGAACATGCCAATTTTAATCGCTCCACCATTGGCAGCTATGCCTTCAGCTGCCAAGGCCCGAAGCTCCAGAATTTCCTGCTTAAACCTCTCCACCTCATTTTCCTCCTTTAAGACATTCCTTAAAACCTACCTCTTTGACCAAGACTTTGGTCATATACCCTAATATCTCCTTATATGTAACCCAGTGTTAGATTTTGTTTGGCAACACTCCTGTGGTGACTTGTGATGTTTTACTACATTAAAGGCGCACACACACACAAGTTGCTGGGACCTCTCTGCGGAGGTCACGGGACCTGCCTGCCTATCTGGTGAATAAGAAAAATAAAGTACAACAAACAGAACTGACCAGTCATATAGCTACTTCCCAATGTTCAGTTTGAACACACTTAAATGGGAGCTCGTTATCAGACTGCCTTTGAAAATTAAATACTTAACAATTGATGCAAACTTTTGTTGACTTTCTTTTTTAGAAAATATTTTTTGGTTAGTGAGATATCTTCTTTCCATTTTTGGCATGTGTGATCGCAGACACAGTGCCACCCAGTCATAGTGTGCAACCTTCTCTACTCTCTTCAATTTATCATGGTTTGAAAGGCACACCCTCCATTGTACTGCTGCAAAGAATTCCATTTCACACAACAGATGCTTTAAATTCTATTGAAGGGCGATTGTCTGAAATATCAACATTTTTCCTTTCTTTTCAGATTCTGCCTGACTTGCTGAGTGATTCCAGCATTTCCTCATTGGCTACAGGTGAGGTCCCAGAGGACTGGAGAATAGCCAATGTTGTTCTTTTGTTTAAGAAGGGTAGCAAGGATAATCCAGGAAATTATAGGCCGGTGAGCCCTACATCAGTGGTAGGGAAATTATTAGAGAGGATTCTTCGGGACAGGATTTACTCCCATTTGGAAACAAACAAACTTATTAGCGAGAGCAGCATGGTTTTGTGAAGGGGAGGTCTGTCTCTTTAATTTGATTGAGTTTTTTGAGGAAGTGACAAAGATGATTGATGAAGGAAGGCAGTGGATGTCATCTATATGGACTTCAGTAAAGCCTTTGACAAGGTCCCTCATGGCAGACTGGTACAAAAGGTGAAGTCACACGGGATCAGAGGTGAGCTGGCAAGATGGATACAGAACTGGCTCTGTCATAGAAGACAGAGGGTAGCAGTGGAAGGGTGCTTTTCTGAATGGAGGGATGTGACGTGGTGTTCCGCAGGGATCAGTGCTGGGACCTTTGCTCTTTGTAGTATTTATAAATGATTTGGAGGAAAATGCAGCTGGTCTGATTAGTAAGTTTGCGGATGACACAAAGGTTGGTGGAGTTGCGGATAGTGATGAGGATTGTCAGAGGATACAGCAGGATATAGATCGGTTGGAGACTTGGGCGGAGAAATGGCAGATGGAGTTTAATCTGGACAAATGTGAGGTAGTGCATTTTAGAAGGTCTAATGCAGGTGGGAAGTATACAGTAAATGGCAGAACCCTTAGGAGTATTGACAGGCAGAGAGATCTGGGCGTACAGGTCCACAGGTCACTGAAAGTGGCAACGTAGGTGGATAAGGTAGTCAAGAAGGCATACGGCATGTTTCCCTTCATCGGTCGGGCATAGAGTATAAAAATTGTCATGCTGCAGCTATACAGAACTTTAGTTAGGCCACACTTAGAATATTGCGTGCAATTTTGGTCGCCACACTACCAGAAGGACGTGGAGGCTTTGGAGAGGGTACAGAAGAGGTTTACCAGGATGTTGCCTGGTCTGGAGGGCATTAGCTATGAGGAGAGGTTGGATAAACTCGGATTGGTTTCACTGGAACGACGGAGGTGGAGGGGTGACATGATAGAGGTTTACAAAGTTATGAGCGGCATGGACAGAGTGGATAGTCAGAAGCTTTTTCCCAGGGTGGAAGAGTCAGTTACTAGGGGACATAGGTTTAAGGTGAGAGGGGCAAAGTTTAGAGGGGATGTGTGCGAGGCAAGTTCTTTATACAGAGGGTGGTGAGTGCCTGGAACTTGCTGCCGGGGGAGATGGTGGAAGCCGGTACAATAATGACGTTTAAGAGACATCTTGACAAATACATGAATAGGATGGGAATAGAGGGATACGGACCCCTGAAGTGCAGAAGGTTTTAGTTTAGGCAGGCATCAAGATCGGCGCAGGCTTGGAGGGCCGAATGGCCTGTTCCTGTGCTCTACTGTTCTTTGTTCCAGTTTTTAAGCTAGCCATTTTCATAGTCTCTCTAAATGAGTCTTGTCAATTGAGTGCTGGTTCATGCTGTTAACACAGGAACTCAGCGTGTTTTAAAAAAATTTGTTCTTGGGATGTGAGTGGCGCTGGCAAGACCAGCATTTATTGTCCATCCCTAATTGCCGTTGAGAAGGTGGTGATGAGCCACCTTTTTGAACTGCTGCAGTCCATGTGGATTTTTCCATCCACAGTGCATTTTTCTGTAGTAGTTCCATGCAACTAAATGGCTTTCTCAGCCATTTAAAAGGGCAGTTAAGAGTTAACCATATTGCTGTGGATCTGAGAGTCACATGTTGGCCAGATCTGGTAAAGTTGGTAGATTTCCTTCCCTGAAGGGCATTAGTGAACCACATGGGGTAGTTTCATGATTTATTCATATAATTTTATTCCAGATTTATTAATTGAATTTAAATTCCCCAGCTGCCATGGTGGGATTCGAACTCCTGTCTCTGGAGCATTAGTTCAGGCCTCTGGATTACTAGTTCAGTAACACCTACGATGCTACCATTCATCTTACGGTTTCCAATATCCATTAACTTTAGCTAATATTCACCAAAACTAAAATTACTTTGTAATCAAATGACAAAAAACAAACTAATAACTGAAAATCAATATTAATTGGTGTAAATGAAGTCATACTATGGACAGCATCATGCAGCACCGAAGCTCAATATGTATTTGAAAGCTAACGATAGATGGCTGGAATGGAACCAGGTTGCACTGCACTATTCTACCTCCCTAAAAATTCTTATTCATCCCTCAATGTTTAAACAAACATAGTTTTTATAAAAATGGTAAAAAATGAGAATTTATTTTAGTGGTTAATTTTCTCTTTAAAATTAAGTACACAAAGAAGCGGGAATTTCATTTCTCACCCAGGTGCTTGTGGACAGAACCGCTCATGATGAATATTCGTAAAAGTCTTTTGAATGAGATACACTAGCGACGCCAAGACGTTTCCACTTGTGGGGAGTCCAAAACTAGGGGCCATAAATATAAGAATGTCACTAATAACTCCAAGAAGAAATTCAAAAGAAACCTCTTTACCCAGAGTGTGTTGGAATGTGGAACTTGTGATCACATGGAATAGCTGAGGTGAAAAGAATAAATACAATTAAGGGAAGCTAGGTAGGTCAGAAAGAAAGGAATAGAAGGATATACTGATAGAGTAAGATGAAATAGAGTGGGAGGAGGCTCATATGGAGCATAAAGACCAGCATAGACCAGTTGGGCTGAATGGCCAGTTTCTGTGCCATACATTTTTAGTAATTCTATATAAAGCAAATTCTTTCCAATTAGGCAACCAGCCTGTCCCACGCAACTTTATTTGAATTCTCCTCAGCTCATCCACATTACAGTTAGCGTCAATTTTGGTCTATCATCACACAAAGCAAGCCGATAGCTACCTGGAACAGGTGGCTGTCCCACCTTACTGGGAGTTGACTGTCCTGCTAAAGCAATGGATCGGTCCACAGAGAGTCATTTTGAGAGAAACTGGTTCCCAGCAGGGTGTCTCTATAAAGTGAATGTAGTACTTAAGTGGCTTCGATTGTATTTTGCTGCTGTTTAATTAGAAATAGATACTTCATTTTAAGAACTTTAAAAATAAAAGTAGCTGTGTGTGAAGTCATCAGACCACTAAGGTTGGGCTAGTACTGGAAAGCATTCAGTTCAGAAAAGGGAATGGCTTTCATGGGCACTGAACAACAAGTAAAAATAAAACTTGGTCGTCAAAAGTGAGGGTGTTACAATTGTTGTTAATCCAACAAACAGTTTAATGCAGGTTGGATATACGAGAGATGAAATTGGTCCATGCCAGTCATGCAAAACCGGCTCATCGCTAATCTGTTTACCACTGGACACCTAGCTGACCACGTGTTCTCCATCCCTCTCCCCAACAAACTACCTGAGAAGATGCGAATGTGCAGCTTCCAGTCAAGGTAGTCACCATTAATATTAATTTGTTGCCCATTCAGTTAACCACTGCAAGCACTTCTCTCTTTCTTCCTCTGTCTCTTCACTTGCTTTTTCCTCATGTATTTTCTCTGCTTGAACTCCAAGAATGCTGTTCCTGTCACATCGCTCTGTCACACACTTGTCTTTCAGTCCCTTGATTATGTCATGCAAGCTATTGACACATGAGCCCAGTTCCAAATTGCTGTCCAACAAGTGTGTGAAAGGGTCAGCTGTGGTCACCTCTATAAGCTCCCCCTCCACGGGGATCTGCAGGTGATGGGCATGAAGCATCATACGATAAGGGCTGCTGTCAGTCTTCATACTGTAGGTGAAGTCACCCACTATAGGATGCCCCACAGAGCTGCAATGGACCCTCAGCTGGTGTGTCCGGCCTAAACAAATAACAAGACACTGCTGTAAAGATGCCTCGATTCAATCGCAAAGAAAAAATTTCTACTGCTTAATTACAAGATTCCAGACAAGCAATATTATTGATAAAAACCAGAACGGCATCACTAATGAGATTCTGCATTAAATATTTACTTTATTCCTCTGGTATTTTTTTTCTAAGCGTTGTAATATTACGTGACAATGTGCAAGACATTTTTTAAAAATTTTATTTATTCATTCATGTGAAATGTGTAATAGAGCCATAGTGTCATTATGGCACAAGAGGCCATTCGGCACATCGAGTTGATGCTAGCTCTCTGTACAGCAATCCAGTCAGTCCCATTCCCCCACACTAACACTGTAGCCCTGCAAGTTTATTTCCCTCAAGTGCCCATCCAATTTCCTTTCGAAATCATTCATCGTCTCCGCTTCCACCAACCTCGTCGGCAGCGAGATCCAAGTCATTACCACTCGCTACGTAAAAAAGTTCTTCCTCACATCCCCCCTGTATCTCTTGGTCAAAATCTTAAATCTGTGTCCTCTAGTCCTTGTACCATCAGCCAATTGGAACAGCTTTTCTTTGTCTACCTTGTCTAAACCGGTCATAATGCTCTATCAAATCTCCCCTCAATCTCCTTTGCTGCATGGAGAACAACCGCAGCTTATCCAATCTAACCTCTTGACAAGGCCATTATTTATTGCCCATGAGAAGGTGGTGGTGGTGAGTTGCCTTCTTGAACCCTTGGGGTGAAGATAGTCCACAGTGCTGTTAGGGAGCGAGTTCCAGATTTTTGACCCAGTGACAGTGGAGGAATGGTGATATATTTCCAAGTCAGGATGGTGTGTGACTTGGCAGAGAACTATGAGATGGTGGTGTTCCCATGTGCCTGCTGCCCTTGTTCTTCTAGGTGGTAGAGGTTGCAGCTTTGGGAGGTGCTGTCAAAGGATCCTTGGCAAGTTGCTGCAGGGCATCTTATAGATGGTACAGTGTGCCAAGGGTGGGAGGAATTAATTTTTAAGGTGGTGGATGACGTGCCGATCAAGCAGACTGTTTTGTATTGATGATGCTGAGTTTCTTGCAGTATTGTTGGAGCTGCACTCATCCAGGCAAGTGGAGAATATTCAATTACTTCCCTGACATGTGGCTTGCAGACGGCGGAAAGGCTTTGGAGTCAGGTGCTGTGTAACTTACCACCTAATTCCCAGCCTCTGACCTGTTCTTGGAGCCACAGTATTTATAGGGGTGGGCTAGTTAGGTTTCTGAGCAATGTAAACCCCCAGGATGTTGATGGACAGGATTCAATAATGGTAATGCCATTGACTGTCAAGGGGAGGAGCTTAGACTATCCCTTGATGGAGATGGTCATTTCCTGGCACTCATGTGGTGCAAGTGTTACTTGCCACTTATCAGCCTAAGCCTGTATTTTGTTCCAGATCTTGCTGCATGCAGGCATGCAGATTAGCTGAGGAGTTGCAAATGGAACCGAACACTGCAATCATGAGTGAACATCCCCACTTCTGACATTAGGATGGAGAAAGGTAATTGATGAAGCAGCTGAAGGTGGTTGGGCCTAGGACACAGCCCTGAGGTACTCCTATCCTCAGGCTAAGATGATTGGCCTCCAAACACAAACTTTGTGCTAGGTATGACTCCAGCCAGTGGAGAGTTGTCCCCTTGATCCCCATTAACTTAAATTTTACTAGGGGTAGTTAGTGCCACATTTGTTCAAATGCTACCTTGATGTCAAGGACAGACACTCTCACCTCACTTCTAGAATTCAGCCCGTGTGTCCAAGATTGGACTAAGGCTGTGATGAAGTATGGGAGATCCCAAACTGAACAATGGACAGCAGGTTATGGGTGAGTAAGTTGTCAAAACCTTCCATCACTTTGCTGATGATTGAGAATAGACTGAAGGGGCAGTAATTGGTCAGAGAGGATTTTTCCTGCTTTTGTTGACGTGATATACCCGGCCAATTTTCTACTTTGTCGGGTCGATGTCAGTATTGTAGTTATACTGGGACAACTTGGCTTGAGGCATGGCTAGTTCTGGAACACAAGTCTCAGCACTACAGCTAGAAGGCCCATGGGCTTTGCTGTATCCAGTGTACTCTGCCTTTTCTTGATAGCATGTGAAGTTAATTGAATTAGCTGAAGACTGGCATCTGTGATGGTGGGGACCTCAGGAGGATGTTGAGATGGATCATCCACTTGGCACCTGGCTGTTCATGGTTGCAAACGCTTTGGCCTTGTCTTTAGCACGCATGCTGGGCTTCCCCAGCAATGAGGATGGTCATGGAGCATCTTCGCCCTTCAGTTATTTAATTAGCCACCAGCATTCAAGACTGGATATAGCAGGACTGCAGAGCTTTGATTTAATCCGTTGGTTGTGGAATTGCTTAGCTCTGTCTAAAGCAACTTGTTTCCGCTGTTTAACATGCATGCATGTTGTAGTTGGCACCTCATTTTCTGATATGCCTGGTGCTGCATCTGGCATGCTCTTCTACACTTCTCATTGAACAAGGGTTGGTCCCCTGGCTTGATGGTAATGATAGAGTAAGGGATATGCCAGGCCTTGAGGTTACAGATTTTGATGGAATATAATTCTGCTGCTCGTGACCCCTAGAGTCTCGTGGATACCCAGTTTTGAGCTACTAGATCTGTTCTGAATCAATCCCACTGAGCACTCCACATTGGCATTACCCAACCTATCCTGGACAGATGCATCTGCGACAGGTAGATTGGTGAGGATGAAGTCAAGTAGATTTTTCCCTCGTGTTGGTTCTCTTACTACCTGTCGCAGGTCCACTCTGGCATATATGTCCTTCAGGATTCAGTACCTCAGTCAGCAGTGGCACCACTGAGCCACTCTTGGTAATGAAGATTGAAGTCTCCCACCCAGAGTACCCTCAGTGCTTCTTCCAACTGATGTTCAACACGGAGGATACTGATTTAGCAGTTGAGGGAGGGAGATAGGTAATCAGTGGGAAATTTCCCTGTCCACGTTTGACCTGACGCAATGAGAGTCTGTCTGTCCCAACATCTCCTTATGTGGTTTGGTGTCAATTTAAAAAAAAAAATAACATTCCTATGAAGCACCTTGGGACATTTGTGTGTTAAAGGTGTTGTATAAAGTTAAATTGTTGCTGTGACATTATTTGTACACCGAGTGGCCTGAGCTCATATGCAAGAAAGAAATCACAGTGCTGCAAGTAAAACAGATCACATCTTGGAATATATTTACCTCCAGCTGCTAACATGGGCAAGAGTGGGGAATTTCATTTCATTCTGGCACCCTCTTTTTCATTCACAATGGCAATCAGAGAAAATATACCAAGTATTGTGTGAATGCCACATAGTACTGAATTATTTTCATGCAAGTGACACAAGTCTGTCATCCATTTCCATTTTAAATTGAAACCAAACTTTTATATGGATTGAAACAAAAGCAGAACATGCTGGAAACTCAGCAGATTAGGCTGCGTCCGTGGAGAGAGAAACAGAGTCAGTGTTTCAGACTGATGTCCCTGGAAAATATTACAGATGACCTGCACTTAAAAAGGAACACAGCAAACAGAAGGGTAAACATTATGCAAAAGTAAATATAATGACCTATAAACTGCTCAGTTAGCAAACCAGTATTGGTTTTAACATGGGATGATGAGCCTAATACCTCCATTGTGCAGTTCTGACAATGATTCTGTCAATGGATTTTTTTCTCTCCCACTGTCCCATCCATTCTCACTGATCTTATCATTTCTAATGCAAAATTTATTTCTTGGCGATCACGCTATGTGGTACGGTATAAAGCTCTCTCAACATTCCTCCGAACGCTACACCTCAGTCCTAAATTATCTCAAGAGCATACTTCCTACACCCAGCTAACATTTCCATTTTTTATTCCGCCAGTCACCCCTGAGGCTTCTCTAAATGATAGAGCAAACAGGGTGAAATACAGTCACTCCATGCCATGGATAACGTGCATTCCCGGACAGAGACTGCAAAAAGTAAATTAACTAAGAATGCTCCCTAAATTTCTGAGCAGGAGACTTTATTCATCAGTACCTGGGACGAATTCAAACTCAAGTCACATGGGTGAACCACTGCACCAACTTGTCCCTCCATGCAATTTGACAAAAGAAAAAACTTGTATTTATAAGGCACCTCTATTAATCCCCACAGCACTTCACAGCTAATGAATTGCTTTTGAACTTTAATCACTGTTACGGCAGTCAATTAAAGTCACACAAATAGCAATGAGATAAATTACCATGCCATTTGTTTTTCGTGATGCTGATTGAAGGATAAATGGTGGATAGGAGATTGGGAGGACTTCCCAACTGTGCCATAGGATCTATTGCACCCATCTGAACAGGTTAGCTGTTTCACATCCTATCCTAAAGACAGCACCTGCAATTATGCAGCACTGTGCTGCACAGCACTGAAATGCCAGCTTAGATTATGTGCTCATTCATTTGGTAAAGGTTGAACCCATGACCCGCTGACTTAGAGACGAGAGCGCTAAGACTGGGCCAAGCTAACAATTATTTTAATGGGACTTTCATTTAATAAATGGAGCCAGAGCTTTAGAGAACATCACTAACCTGTTAATGGCTGCAGGAGTACTTTAGTAACTGGATCTCCACTGTAAAAACCTCTTTCCAGGGCAGTCATCTCTGTCAGAGATGGTTTGGGATTTTGACAACCTTTAATCACATAGAAGTAAATCCTTTAAATATTGTTTTCCTTTCTTCCAAATTGATCAAGACCAGTTACTTCAGATAAACTCATACCACACCTTTTAATTTAATTTAATCCCATAATGTAGCACTCATCTAGGCACAATGGTTAAATACAAAATTCCAATCCAGACAGAAATTCTCCCAATTATGCACATTCTGAAAACTCACTCTGCTGATTTTGTGAACCTATTTACAGATTACATTATTAATCCTGTTGTCTAAAAAGCAACCTCTTTCTCACTTCAAGCCAAAACTTGTCTCTCTCCATCACTTTAATCACTGAAGTTAACACTTCACTTTGGCATTTGTCCCATTTTCAACACTACCAAAACACATCTCTATTATATATGAGGATTATGCAGGAAAGCGAAATTGAGGTAGAAGATCAGCCGTGATTTTACTGAAAGCTGGAACAGGCTAGAAGAGCCAAATGGCTTACCCCTGCTCCTATTTCTTAGTTCTTATCACAATCTTACTGGACACTAACTTTATTGATATGAAGATAGTGTCCTTTTCTGCATGTTTCTCTTCTTTTCCTTCATATGGGTCCTACACATTTTTCATGTTAAAATTGAGACTCAGTGCACCTTACCATATTCTAACTCATTCTTTCCCCACTCAGTCTTTCCTTCTTCCCAACGTGTTTTAAAACCCAAGAATAGGATTGTTTAATCACTACTTCCACATTTACCTCAGCTTTTCTTTCAACCTTGGGCGGCTTCCTGCACTATGGCCTTTCACCTGTTTTGGAAAGATGACCAGTTATTAAAAGTTGAATTTCAATGATGGCACTGTGTGGATGGACCAGTAACTTCCAATAGAGTCTGACCTGCAACACATGGATTAACACCCACCATGTCCATCCTGGCGAGTGCTTCAATCTCAGAGGTAAGATTTGATGACTGGGCACCCGTGACTGCTCTCACGCACTGTCCAGTCAAAGTTGCAGTACAGCACTAGCAGAAGCTGAAAAGCAGCTCTGGTGCATGGTGTAGGAAAACCTCAATGGGGGAAAGGGGATAAGTTTATCATACAGCAAACGTTTCATCATTATCTGCCTAAATTTGTGGCCAAAGGAAGATCTATGAGAAACTGTCCTGTAGTTAATGTTAAACTTTGAAGTCTATAACAATGTATCTTTCCACCATGCCTAAGCAGCCCTGTTCATTTATCGTGGTAAGAGTTTATCAGCTGCTAATTCATTCTGGAGCAACTGTAATTGTATACTTTACCCTGGGTTCCTTCAGTACACATCATGTGGGTCATTCCTTCTGTTGTGTTTTTACCAATTGCACGATCAATCATCATCCTATTCACAGAGACGTGACCTCTAACCTGTGACAAACATGGTAGCATTAGATTTCACATTGTGTCAACAATACCATTCTACAAGTGAACACTTTCCTTAAGTCCCTAAACCATTTCATAAACTTTCCAATAGTGTCACAATTGTCCCAATCCTGCTTAAACAGCTTACAACTAGGATAATTAAAACTGCAACGACCACTGAGGGCATTAGTGAAATTTACTGCAAACTAAGCAACTTATTTTACACACTACCACCTCCAAAGTCTGAAAATTTAGAACCTAGAAATTAAAAATATTTACTAGATTTCAAATTTCACTGAACATAACTAAGCAAACAAAATGCTGGAAAGTCTCTTAAATCCCATTGAGAATCAAATGGAGGAAGTATGATAGCGGAATATAACTATTCCTCCCTCCCATTGGCTTCTGGGTCTGTAGTGAAGAATTAAAATACAATCAGATTTACAGCTGGAGGTGAAACTAACAAATCAAAAGGTCTAGATACCAACATAAACGCCAAGGGTGAAATTTGGACACTTCCAGTTCATTTCAACACCCAAGGCTTTACTAAAAATCGGAAGAAGTTTAAGCCCTCATGCGTAAAACATGACTGGTGTAAATCAGATTATAATTGGTTAGGTCAACTAATTCATGTGGAGGAGGGATTCTGATATGCAAATTTATTTCACCCATTTTTACTCCAGATATTTTTTGGTTTCCATTTTATAATCTATTCTCAGTGGTGAGCCCAAGCTCCATAAACCTTCAATAAAAGCAAAATACTGCAGATGCTGGAAATCTGAAATAAAAACAAGAAATGCTGGAACCACTGGAAGGGTCACAGACCCGAAACGTTAACTCTGCTTCTCTTTTCACAGATGCTGCCTGACCTGCTGAGTGGTTCCAGCATTTCTTGTTTTTATCCCTAAACCTTCAGGTGTGTTTTCATTTTCCCTAAGATCAACAACAAAAACTTGCATTGATACAGCATTTTTAATGTGGAGAACATCCCAACGTGCTTCACAGGAGCTTAAGCCAAAGGAGAAGTGACCAAAAGATTGATTAGAGGTATGTTTTAAAGAGGGTTTTAAAGAAGAAGAGGAGAGAAGCAGTCGAGCTTAGAGAAGGAACTCAGGAACATTGCATAATGAACTGAAAATCTGTTTTTAAATTACTTCAGTCACAATTTCAATTCCATTATAACATTATACTAGATCTTACTTTAGCTTTTAAATGCCTCACAAATGTATTAAATAGTAATAGGAACAGCATCAAGAAATATTTAAAGTGGTAGTTAAACTTTGCTAACTCCTTGTATAGTACATTGCAACACATGTACAAACTATATTCCCATACTAAACCCTACAATAATCGATTTCACACATAGTATTTTTTTAAATTTTCCTACCACTACAGAGTTTATTTGGCTTAGTTAACTCTCTACCAGAATTTCAGACAGGCTGTCTTCAAAAGCTCCAGGTACAGTGGCACAGTGGTTAGCACCGCAGCCTCACAGCTCCAGCGACCCGGGTTCGATTCTGGGTACTGCCTGTGCGAAGTTTGCAAGTTCTCCGTGACAGCGTGGGTTTCCGCCGGGTGCTCCGGTTTCCTCCCACAGCCAAAGACTTGCAGGTTGATAGGTAAATTGGCCATTATAAATTGCCCCTAGTGTAGGTAGGTGGTAGGAGAACTGAGGGAAGGTGGGGATGTGGTAGGGAATATGGGATTAATGTAGGATTAGTATAAATGGGTGGTTGATGGTCGGCACAGACTCGGTGGGCCAAAGGGCCTGTTTCAGTGCTGTATCTCTCTATGACACTCTATGACTACAGTCTCTTTGAAAACCCCAAACAGGCTCACTAATCTGAAAAGGGCTGGCTGGTTGAAACCTTTCAAGGCCATTCAGGGGTGATGTCAGCATCCACTAATTCACACAAAGTAAATACACAAAGGGTAGCAAAAATCTGGAACTCTCTCCCCCAAAACAGAGATTGATAGATTTTTGTTAGGCAAGGGTATTTATGAGTTATGAAATCAAGGCTGGTAGATGGAGTTAAGATACAGATTTGCCATGGTCTAACTGCATGGCAGAACAGGCTTGAGAGCTGAATGGCCTCCTTTTGTTCATATGTTTTCGTACCAAGTAAAATCTTGGACACAAGACACAAGAAGCCCTTGCTGTTACTCTGCTCTTGGTAACTGTAACTCTATGAATACAACAAAGCCATCTAGTGGCAGGGATTCAGTACCTCATCAAATACATTACAAATGGCTGTCGCTCGGCTTACAATATCACCAAGACATGGGGACCAGAGGAAATCACCTCCCAGTATCATTTGTTGCCTTATTCTGGAGACACCAGTAGACCATCAGTACCTCATCCATGTCAGCACGGTTCATATACAAGACTGGACTATTCCAGCATGAGAGGATATCACGGGGGAGTCTGTCCCCTATATTCATCCCAATGTTCAGCACATGTAATTTCCAGCTGGAACCACTGGATAATGAATAAGAGTAGAAATCCTTGCTGGGAAAACAGAGACTGAACAACAGCACAGGTAATTTCTGTAGTCCTTACCTTAGAAGTGTGATGATGGCACTTGTGACTGGACAAAAGGAGCTAGGTGCAGCCATCTCTTAGTCAGTTTTAAAAGAAAAAATAAAATCACTATGTTTAAATATAGGGCTGTAATTTAGAGTCAAAGGGATAGAAATTGGTCTTGGGCGGTATGACATTGGACTCCTGTTATACGGCCTGCTTGATATTCAGTTCTATTGATGTCAATGTTGAATCAATTGAACTGAATATCGGGCAGGGAGTTTAACAGGTGGCTGTATCAATTCTGCCCGTTTAACGCTACTGCCCAAGAGGAGTTTCTGGCCAAGCGACCAGGACTCTGTAGGGTTTGAGTGATGCTGTGAAGGAATGCTGCACAAAGTGAAGATGCATGCAACCAATTAAACAAGACAAAGAGATACATACCAGAGCTAGGTAAATCTTGGTTACCCGACGATCTCTGAAACACCGGTAGGCCTTGGCAGCTGCCATCTTACTGAAAGCGATACACAGGGCCCCACTAGTGGAGAAATCAAGCTGATGGCAAAATCTGTCCAGAAACACAGAAGAAAATGATGTGAATCAAAACAGCAAATGTGCCTTCCCTTGCCTTTCCAAACTACACATCAGATGACGTTCAAGGCAAGATGGCACCTGAAATCTGTCAAGCCGAGGCCAAGTTTACATGTTGAGCCAATGATATCCAGGATGTCTTCCTGGATGTGGGCAACATGATAGACCGTCATGGAAAGACATGTGAATTGTGCATTGTATCTGATCTGTGTCACAAAAGATCTGGCAATGGGCAATGCCATTGCTGTTCATCGGCTCTCCTTTGCCATCTATACCTCTAATCCAGTATAGCTACAGATGGATGAATTAGTCAAGTCATATAGGCCCTTCACATGGTATACAATGGGGAATAAAATATGAAATTAATTAAAAACACACGCCTGGATACTATAAGTAAACCTTGGGTCAGTGGTTTAGGTACAAAGCTAGGTACTTTGACCAGTCAATTTATATTATACCCATGCTCCACCTTCTTAAATGGACTAAAAACAATACATTAGGTATTTTCCTGTTGCCAGGTAATACACCAGAGAAGGATATTTCTGGTTTTCTCATCAAATGTCTTGCATCCCCAGTCTCGTTTTTTGTGAAGGTACTGATTCCTAGCTGGATTATGGTTCCATGGGCTTAACTCATCCAAGCGAACATTATGTGTGTGTAAACCTTGAATGCTGTTGCAAGCTATTCAACTTCCTAGCCCATCACAGCCAGAAATGTCCACATACACACATTTCAAGCCAGCTCACTGGATAATTCTGGAGTAGGAGCTCTGACCAATATAGAGTTACAAAGATCAATCTCATGGTCCTAATAAGATCGACTAGCTTGGCATGGAATAAATTTCCTGGTCTGAATGGCTCAGCTACTCACTGGATAAATTCATTGAGACTATCAGGAAAGCTGCTTCAAGACCTTTGACCTCCCTCCCCCCCCCATCCAAATGTGGATTATTAGCCTCAGCGTTTTCACAATTAAGCAACCGTTGCCCTCCGAAAGCACACGTTACAACGACTTGCACTTATATGGCGCCTTTAAAGTAGTAAAACGTCCCAAGGTGCTTTACACTAAAACTACCTTCACAGGTGCTCTACTGCATCTCCAACCTACAATGGAATTCAATACATATCAGGCAGTAAAAGTTATTACAGAAATTCCAGGCCTTTTTGAAATAAAATTCTGCCAGTTAAGTTGATGTTTCAGTTTTAAAATAAATGCCTTGTGTAAAGTTACAAATGAGATTTTAAATGATGATTTTAAACTCTTTCGATCTACAAAGTGATTGATGACAACGCTACGTCATCAGGATGCGCCGCGGTGCGCACATATGCACACGGTCTCAGGCTCTCTGCGCATGCGCGGCGGTCCGGATTGCCAGGACCAGTTTGCGCATGCGCAGATGACGTCATCGCGTAACGTCATCTTCCTCGGGGAACACGCCAGGTTGGCCTTTGTGCATGCGCAAACTGGTCCTGGCAATCCGGACCGCAGCGCCTATGCGCAGAGAGCCTGAGACCGTAGTGCGCATGTGCGTCAATCTTCCGAAAGCTTCGGCGCGTGTTTTTGAAAATGGAAGGAGGAGAGGTTTCGTCGGGCATTTTATCTCAATTATTTAGTCATTTGGACATTTGCTTCATTTTTTATTAGACAGAGGAGATTGTTCCAAGGTAAGTTGCTCTGAAAATACATTTCAAGGAGGGGGGGAGGGGGGGAAGGAAGGGGGGGGAAGGGAAGAGGGGGAAGGGAAGGGGGGAAAGGGAAGGGGGGAAAGGGAAGGGGGGGAAGAAGGTGAGGGAAAGGTGGGGAGGGAAAGGGGGGAGGGAAAGGGGGGAGGGAAA